>NC_056750.1:520134085-520206585 GCF_019279795.1 Protopterus annectens
TCCCCATGCATAGTCTGATGCGTCTGTAGTTAGGGTTTGGGCAGCAGGGGGTGGTGTGAATGGCAGTCCCTTGTTTTGGTGGCAGGCCTCTCCCCACCATAGGAACTCTAGTTGCAGGCAAGGTATAATAGGAATCATTGTTTCCAGGCTGTGACAATGTTGACTCCATAAACATTTTAAGTACCACTGAAGTTTCCTCATATGCAGTCTTGCATATGGAATTGGAAGAATGCAAGTGGCCATGAACCCCAAGGCTTGCAGTATTTGTCTTGCAGATATAGAAGGGTTTTTGTGGCTACCTGTTTGAAGTAAGTCACCAACTGAATTTGCTTTTCTGGCATAAGAAAAGCCATCTGGGCAGTTGTATTCAAGCTTGCACCCAGGAATGTAATTTTTTGAGAGGGTAGTAATTGTGATTTATTTTCGTTTATGGTGTACCCTAGACAAGTTCGAAGCCTTTTTACAAACGCCAGATGTTTTAGAAGAATGGACTTGTTTTCTGCCTGAATTAGACAATCATCCAGGTATGGATATATTTGAATATTTCTTTGCCTGCAAAATGCAATTACTGGAGCCAGGCACTTTGTAAATACCCTGGGCGCAGTAGATAAGCCAAAGGGCGGTGCAGAGAACTGATAATGCAAGTAGCCTGCTTTGAAGCGGAGGTATCTTCTGCAAGATTCCCTGATTGGGATATGCAGGTAAGCCTCTTTTAAATCTAGAGTTGCCAACCAGGCATCTTTGCCTAGCATAGGAAGTAACTGGTGAAGAGTCAGCATCTTGAATTTTGGACTGTCCAGAAAGGTGTTTGGAGTAGACAGGTCCAGAATTGGACACCATGATTTGTCTTTTCTGTGTACCAGAATTTGTGGGAGTCAGGAACCCTGTAGTATCTGTCTGGCTTACAAGGAGTCGGGAGTCAGGGGCCATACTGGATTCTGAAAACACATCAACAATGTCTAGTACAGGAGGTATAGCCAAAGGCCTATGCTGAGAAAAAAGAAGGAAATCCCTAAGCCTCTATTTTGATTCAGAGAAATCCTGACTTTCCCAGTGGAAATGCTCCCTTAAGGTATATAAAGTTTCCCCAAAAGAAATATCCTCAGGGGGAGAAGCAGAAGGAATGGAATCCTCTGCATCAGAGTCCTCATAAGTAGGAATGGACAAATCCTGGTCATTAGAAGAAACAGAGTCCTGTTCAGAAGATTCATAGTCAAGTTCAGCCCTAGGCCTCTTGACTACCCCCGATTCGAGTAATTAAATCTTCAGCCATTTTGATCATTTGTTTTTTAGGCATATGGGCCTGAACATGCGGCCTGAGTGTCGGTTTTTTAGACATAGATCGAGATTTTGGCCTTAAAATTGAAGGAGGTGTTGGTTTACTATACAAATCTGTAGGCCTGAATACACCCTCAGAAGCCGGTGCCTGCACAGTGGCTCCAGACCCACCCAAGGTAGAGACATCTGCGGGTTCCATAGGTGAAGTATCTCGTGGCATACCGGACTCCGAATGGGACTCAGTAGAGGCCTGCAAATCAGAAGAAGTGGGCATCAGGGGCTGCGAAAGTGCCTCACTGAGTACTGGCGAACTGGCGACTGGCTTAGGAGAAGCGTCGTCGGCAGTTTTGGACCTCAACAGCCTGACTCTGTCTTTTTCTTTGCATTTTTTCGGTATTCCGGTAGTCGGATGGCTAACCAATGACATTTCTGGATAATTAAACCGAGAACTGAAATATTTAGAAGCAAAAATGTACCGACGACGGATAGTGCAATGATTAAATAAAGCACAAAACCGACAGCAAGGTACATCGTGGTCTGGGCCTAGGCAAGGAATACAGTACAAATGGAAATCCTTATGAGGTATTTGTTTCCCACAAGTAATATAATTATTAACTTTTACTGACATCGGTAAGCAGCAAGAAAAAAGTTTCCCCAATGGGGTACTTAGCTTTTAGTTGAAGACTTCGGTTCTGAAACTCGAAAACAAAAATTTCAGGAGTCAGCCGACCGGCACTTGCGAAGTGCTTCTGCTTCGGACACCGCGCGGCACGAAAGACTGATGTAATGGCGTTGGCTGCATGTTTTATACCCCTGACATCAAGGAAAAAGGGACAGCAACTGACGCAGGACCCAAGACTTTGTTAATAAGGCCGACTGAGGGCAACCTGCCAGCAGATTACCCAAATGTAATGACTGCAACAGTGAAACACGAAGAACATCATTCAATTACTGACAAATACTGCCCAGTGAAACTGCATCGACCTATTGTCTTTTTTTTCTCAAAAACTCAATCTTGAACTTCTTAAACTGAAAAATAACATTCTGTCACGGTGGGTGATGGAAGCAGATTATCTTAAAGAACTTACCTGCAAAAAGAGAAGGCTGTGAAGGGTGGAAAGCCAGACACATAACAGAACTGGAAACATCCAATACAATATCAGGATGCTTGGTATTTAATCCTCGTCTATCCAGATTCCAGGTACACAGAAAAGACTTTTCAGTGCTCCAGTCTCCATCATCCATTCTGCAAGAAATAATATTCATAAGAACAATTCTTCTAACTTGCTAAATGTTCTCAATACACAGCTCCCAAGCATAAGCAGTACAGGGTACTGATAAAATTTTCATCAGCTCTTGAGAATATAATTTGAAACAGTATGGTCCTCCTTAACATTTTTAGCATTATTCAAACTTAAATGAACAAGAAGTCTTGACTAAGGATAGCAATTCTCTAGTGAGAAAGAAAATCATGAATGTATGAAGAGGCAATAAAGCAAGACATCAAGAGAATGGTAGAGTTCAATCAAAACAATCATGAGCATTGAGATCCAAGCAATACATACCAGACTTGGCAGCAGTATTAACATGTATTAACGAGACTGGTACACCTTGGCATTCTCATACCTGACCAATTCATAACGGCAGATTACTTAGCTAGAACCTGCTACTGTGGCATACAGGTATAAATCCCTGACTACAGCCCAAGCAACCTGAACACAGAAAGTGGCCTAGGCACTGCAAAGCACAAGCAGAAAGGAAAGGCATGCCCATCCTATGTGTGTTTGGTGGGGGGTGCGCACACAGGAGCTTGTATGTGCAGGTTGATTTCCCTGGTGAAGATTAGAGAGAAAATATAGTTGTGTAAGCCATATTTACCTGTAACAGTAGATGTCAGAATTTCTCACTGCCTCAGTGGCATTTTGGGTTATCTGCCAAGGTAACACAGTACTGACTAGCTTTCAGAGCCACAGACTCCCCTCTCTCACTCCTCCTGTGACAGCTGATTGATTGAGCATATCCTGAGAGGGAAGCCTTCAGCTGTAATATGAACTGAGTGCTCAGGCTTTCACGCTTCCACAAAGGAAGAGCACAAAGTACCCGAAGCCAGAATCATCTAGCAAGAATGAATTTGCAGCCAATCAAAATACCATACAAAAACAAATCCAACAACAACCGAATCAAAGAAGCTGAAACCCACCTCAACTATGCACAGTTTGGGGGATGGAGGGTGGATGCTGCCACTGGGGCAGTGAGGAATTTGAACATTTATTTATTTATTTTATTTACATTTGTTTACCGGGAAATTTCGACTGGACACAGGTCCTTTTTCAGCGGAGGCCTGGGGAGAAAAGTTCCACAGAAAGACATGGTAGATGGTAAACAATAACAATCAAGGAATGTATACAGTGGAGGTGATCATGACATGGAGAAATACAGGAGCAAATTAGGTACAATTGTGTAGTAACCTCTAATTAAAAACATTGAGAAATAAGAAGTAAAACACAGTGTTACAAATTTTCTAAACAGTAACTAGATAACAATAATACTAGACTAAATGAATAACTAAATCCTGGAAGGATTAACAACCAGTGAGTAATCTTCAGTTCAGTTTTATAGTGATAAGAGGGGATACTCTATCTAAACCTGGGAAAGGAGAGAAGGGTTGAATGGGGGGGGGGGGGTATTGGACGGGATTTGGACAAGGACAAAGCCAGTGAGAATTTAGGTGAGATTTAAGTGCAGTCTTGAAAAGACTGCAGGAAAGAAGGGTAGTTATGATAGTAGGAAGGTTGTTCCAGAGCTTGGATATAGCGCAGAAAAATAGTGCTTCACCTGTTGAGTTTTTGGCTTTGGTGACCTGGAGTAGATTTTTGTTGCAGGAGCGTAGTGGTCTGGAAGAGTGGTAGGGTTGCAGAATTGTAAGGAGGGATGGGATTTAGAGAGGGTGATTTACTAGTTTATGATGAAAGGCAAGTTGAGCTTGGTGTAGGAGTTGTGGGAGTTCAAGCCAGTCAAGGTCTCTAAGGGAGACACAGTGGTGGCTGCGGTAAGAGGCATCCGTGGCAAATTTTGCGATTTTATTGTAGCAGGCTTCGAGTTTGTGTAGGTCTGACTGTCTAAGATTTGTAAGTATGGGTGATGCATAGAGTAGGGTGAAGATTAGTTGGGAATTGGCAATAGAGATTCTTCCTGGTTTGGTGAGGTATTGGCAGCTTCTATATAAGGCACCCAGTTTTTTGTGAACGTTTTGTATTGTTAGTGATATGTGGGTGTCAAATTTGAGATTGTCAATCTGTACACCAAGTAGTTTTGTGTGAACTGTTGGTGAAATGGAAGTATTATCCTTGGCTTGAATAATGAAGTGTGGGGTGTTTGGGGTAGATTTGGAGGATTGGAAGATGAGGAGTTTGGTTTTATTTAGATTGAGGAGAAGCTGGGCATTAGATAGCCAGCTTTCAACTGAAGAGAAAGATGCTTGGGTGATCTGTTGGAGTTCTGTTAGAGTTGGGGCTGAGCAGATGAGGATGGAATCATCTGCATACTGTATGAGGGAGCCACGTTTGGTGGCAGTGTGCAGATTGTTGGTGAAAAGGGAGAAAAGTAGGGGGCCAAGGATGGAGCCTTGGGGAACCCCGAGAGTAACAGGAAGGCGAGTGGATAAATTGTTGTCCCAGATGACTGATTGCTGGCGGCCTTGTAGATAGCTGTGGAACCAGTTTGTGGCTGGTGTGGAGATAGAGAGGTCAGATGGAGCAGAGAGTAGTAGATTGTGTGACAATGTCAAAGGCTTTAGAGAGATCCAGAAATACAGCAGAGGAGAGGAGGCCATTGTTTTTGTGATGGAGGATAGTGTTGGTGAAGGTGAGGAGAGCAGTTGTCATGCTGTGGTGTGGTCTGAAACCATGCTGGGTTTTGGAGAGGAGGTTACTGTTAAGGTGGAATTTGGAGACCTGTGAATTGATGCATTTTTCGAGTATCTTGGAGATGGGGGAAGAGGATGGCTATGGGGTGGTAGTTGGAGAGGTCAGTGGAGGGGAATGATGTGTGATATTTTCCATAGCATGGGTACATAGGCTTCAGATATGGAGCAGTTGATTAATATGGAAATGGGATAAGCTAGGACATCAGCTGCTATCTTTAGGTATTCAGCTGGTAGGTAGCCGGCTGCTAGTTTTGTGGGTTTTAGTTTTGTCAGGAGTCTTTATATGTAGGAGGTGAGTACAGTGGAGAGAAAAGAAGGTAGGGAGGGGATTGTTTTGGATTTGGTGGGGGGGAAATTAGTGTAGGGAAGTGTTTTTTTGTTAGGGATAGAACAGATTCTGTGAAGTGTTTATTGAAGGAATCAGCAATGCTACTAGTGGAGAGAGGGGTGCTTACTTTTCCTGGGCAGAGTATAGAGTTAATTGTAGATCAGAATTGCTTGAGGTTGTTTTGGGCGGATTTTAGGGACGTCTGATAGAAAAGGGCTTTGTCTGCTTTTACTTGCTTTTTGACCTTGGTACGTAGTTCAAGGAAGAGTTGCATACATGAGGGTTTTTTAGTTATGCGCCAGGGTTCCCATGTTTTATCCCTGGTTTTCATAATGCCCCTGGTATTTTTTGCAGCCAGGGGGAGCTCTCAGTTCTGATTCTGGTGTTTCTCAAGGGGGCACGGGAGTTAAGGATGTTGAGGAAGGTACTGTTAAAGAAATGGACTGCTTAGTCTAGGTTGAGGTACTTTAGAGGTGACCAGTTTACATTCTGGAGGGAGGAGGTGAAGGAGCTGGGGTTAAAATTAGCTTTGTTGCGAATAAGTCTGTGGGTAATGGGTTTGCAATCATTAATGTGATTGTTTAGAAGGAAGGTTGGGGAATGGTCACTGAGGGAGTCAGGTAAACAGCCTGCTAAGTAGGTATGAGGGGCTTTGTTAACTTAGACCCAGTCAAGAATGGTGTGGTTATTGGGGTTTTTATTGATCCTAGTGGGGGGATGTATTATCCGAGAGAAACCATGGAGATGTAGGTGGAGTGATGGGTGGTTGCTGTTGCAGGATAGCCAATTGATGTTGAAGTCCCCGAGCATTCTAGTTTCTTGGGGTGGGGAGAGACTGGCCCAGTCTAGTAGGTTTTCAAGAGGAGGTATATTTTGGCCTGTGGGAAATAGCACCCTATAATGTTGACTGATTTTTTTAGAGTTTAATTTGAGGGTGGTATAAAGTATTTCTTCCGTGTCAAACTGGGGAGCTGATTTGGTGAAAATTTGGATATTGAGGTGGTGTTTGTACAACAGTGCCACACCTCCTCCTTTTCTGGATAGTCTGTTCTTACAGAGGATGTATCCAGGTGGGAGTATTTCCTCACTTTTGATTTGAGGTTTGAGCCACTATTCGGTTAGGATACGGATGTCAGGGGCTTATGTATGCATGGAGGTCTTGGATTTTATTACAGATGCTTCTGATGTTAAGAGACATAATGAGGAGGTCATTTGGGTTTTTGCTGCTTGTGATTTGGGTGATGACGGAGTTGGTTGGAAGGGGGTTTTGGGTTGCGGTGCACATCTCCACTGAGAGCAAGTTAAGAGAGAGTGTTGAGAATATGTTTTATATATGCAGTAAAAAATGTGTTGTATTTACCACAGAGAGGAAGGACTTGCACAGATGTGCTACTGTCCATCATCCACACTGCCTCAGTGGTATTTTGGATAGATTCTAAAGCTTACCCCACCTGAGAAGTAAAGGATAAGGATCCAGGAGCCTCTAGAGAATGGTTCTAGCAAAGTCTACTCTGGATCTTGAAAAGGAATCAAGTTTGTAATGCTTTGTGAAGGCATGAACAGAGGACCGGGTTGCTGCCTTTAGAATGTTTCTACAGTCCACACCTTTCCAATTTACCATCAAAGAGGATAAGGCCATAATACAGTGAGCCTTATGTTTACCTGAAAGAAATTTACTATGGTGGGAGTAACAGAAAAAATAGCAAAGGACAAACATCATGCAATAGTCTGCTTAAAGACAGGTTGATCGTTCTTAGCCTCAGTATGAGAGACAAACAGCTGTTAATCATTTCTAAAAGGCTTTGTTCTGTCAGTGCAGTACCTGAGCTGCCTGTGTGCATTCAAGGTATGCAGAATCCTTTCTCCCTTGGTTTTTGGATCAGGCTAGAAGACTTGAAGAGTGATGGCTTGATTCAAGGTAAACTCAGAAACAACTTTAGACATGAATGAGGGATTAGTGCATAACACAACCCCACCCTTGCGAAAAATCGGATAAGTTTGGACCACCGACCATGAGAACTTGCAGTTCCGAGACTCACATTGCAGATATCAGGCAATATGTAAAATAGCTTGCTGAGTAAGGAATCACAAATCAGCATGAGAAGCAGGTTCAAAAGGAGGTGTGCTCAATTCTTCAAGAACAAAGCTGAGATCCAAGGGAGGAGGTAAGTACAGTTGTGTTGCACTTACCATAACTGCACATGTTAGAATAGATCAGTGTTGCAGTACTGATTCTTCCTGCCACGATGAGGCCCACAAACTGGCCATATTCAGTCTTTGCATCATCCCCAGCCAAATGTCATCGAAGGACCAAATACAGGGTATACGATGGGGGTCTATCTGCAACACCTTCAAGTCTTTCTAAGCTGTGTTAGTCAGTCTGATGCCTGAGAACAACATGATCCTTCCAGTTGTCTGAACGTTTGAGACAAATAACTGGACTAGAAAGAGAGGAAGGGGATACATAGGGGAGATGATGATGACAGGATAAGGGTACCCACCCTAATCAACAACCATAGGATGCCAAGCAGACACGGGAGAAGGAGGGTCTAAGTTGGTACTGAAATACTGATCTATTCACAAATCTACAGTTATGGAAGTATAACACAACCGTATCACTGTACTGATTTCTTTATTTATATGTGTGTGTGTGTGTGTGTGTGTGTGTATATATATATATATATATATATATATATATATATATGGGTCCCCTTCACATGGTCGACAGTTCATTTGATCGACAGTTATTTGGTCGACGATTCATATGGTCGACAGGTAAATTTGCCCCCCTCCCCCCCAATGTTGTGCGACCCTGGAGTTGATATATATATAGTTAGGTGTGGGGGGCACAGCCCCCCACATTGGGGGGTAGGGGGGTGAAGCCCCCCACATAAAACTGCTTGTCGATCAAATTAATTGTCGACCAAATAAAAGTCGATCAAATGAACTGTCGACCATGTGAAGTAGACCCATATATATATATATATATATATATATATATATATATATATATACATAAAAATATATACAAACATCTTTATTAAATTATCACTTAAGACATAGGCAAATATACAATACTAGAAAAGAAAACAAAAACATTTCCATTTAAAACAATATACATCATATATATTTTCTTTGCAACTATCAGTTCAAATTCCTGCCTTCCCTTAAACCTCACTTCTTTTGGCTGTTCCCATTAGGGCTCGCCACAGCAGATCATCAGTTCCCATTTCTTTCCTGTCCTCTGCACCTTGCTCTGTCACACTAACCACCTGCATGTCCTCTCTCACCACATCCATAAACCTTATCTTAGGCCTTCTTTTCCTCTTACCTGGCAGCTCCATCCTTAGCATCCTTTATCCAATATACCCCTGCATCTCTCTTCAGCACATGTCCAGACCAACGCAATCTCGCCTCTCTGGCTTTGTCTTCAAACCGTCCAACCTGAGCTGATCCTCTAATATACTGATTCCTAATCCTGTCCATCCTCGTTAAAATCTTAACATCTTTGACTCTGCCACCTCCAGCTCTGACTCCTGCCTTTTTGTCAATGTCACCATCTCCAACCCATATAACAGAGCTGGTCTCACTACCCTCTTGTAGACCTTCCCTTTCACTCTTACTGGTACCAGTCTGTCACAAATCACTCCTGACATGCTTTTCCACCCAATCCACCTTGCCTGTATTCCCTTCTTCACCTCGCTTCCACACTCACCATTACTCTGAACTGCTGATCCCAAGTATTTAAATTTATCCACCTTCACCAACTCTGCTCCCTGCATCCTCATCATTCCTCTATCCTCCCTCTCATTAAAACACATATATTACGTCTTAGCCCTGCTGACTTTCATTCTTCTCCTCTCTAGAGCATATCTCCACCTCTACAGGGTCTCCTTAACCTGTTCCCTACTCTCACTACAGATCACAATGTCATCCAGAAACATCATAGTCCACGGGGACTCCTGTCATAGGTTCATAGGTAGGTACTGGGCTATCTGCCTGAAGGCATATATTAGCCCAGCCACATTGTGCGGTATTCACCGCCCCTTTGGTTAGTTCCCTAGGCCCTTGATCTAGCAAGCTAGTACCCTTGGCCCCTATCTAGTAGAGCTGTTGGTATGATCCCTGGTGTGAACTTTCTGTTACCCATCCACTCAAGGCTCCTCTTGAAGAGTGATAGTGAGGGACTCTGTCTTATGTAGATCAGGACCTTGTTCCATAGCAAGGGAAGTCTTTGCGAAGGGAATCTATCCCTCCAGCATGTTCTATTCATTGTTGTGCTGAGGTTTATATCCCTAGAGAGTGTAGCTCGAGTAGATTTGGTTTTGCTAAGATGGAGCATGTTCAACAGTTCTGGGTTGGACATGGCTCTGTATGTTAGACAGAGATCGCCTCTGAGAAGGCGGTATGCAACAGAGAAAAGCCTTAGTTTTTTCAATCGTGCTGCATAGGGCAACTGTTTGAGGCCAGTAATCCTCTTAGTGAGGTACCTCTGTGGTCTCTCTAGCTGCTGGAGATGCCTAGCCAGGTACATTCCAATTGATGCATTGTCCTCAATAATGGGTCTGATGAGGGAAGAGTAGAGGGGCACCACTACATCCTTAGATCTTGATGCGAACCCTTTCGTGATCAGATGGGTCACATAGAAGGATTTTCTAACCGCCTTGGCAACATGGTTATCAATGGAAACCTGACTATCTACTTGGGTCCCTAGATCCCTTATTACTTCTTCAGATTTCAGGGGGTTACCTCCTATGTGGTAGTTCATGAGTACTCTGTTTTTTCCAAAGGGGATTACTACGCATTTTTTAGCATTTAGCTTGAGACCATGGCTTTGACACCATGCATCAGTCTCATTAAGGCCCTTCTGGAGGATATCCATGTCGGCTGGAGACTCTATTATAGCACCCAGTTTGCAGTCGTCCGCAAACTTGGTCAGCCACAGCCCTTCAGTGCTTGCCTGTACTCCTGAGAAGTATAAACCAAACAGGAGGGGCACCAGGACAGAGTCCTGAGGCACACCGCTCATTACTGGTCTGGATTTGGACATAGATCCCACTACTCTTACCTTTGTGGGATCTGTCTGAGAGCTAGTTTGCAAACCATCTTGTGACGTAAAGGTTTATGCCCAGGTTGGTGAGTTTATCAATAATACCCGAATGAGGAATGGTGTCAAATGCTTTAGCAAGGTCAAGGTAAGCCGTGTGTACCTCCTTTCCCATATCTATAGCCTGAGTAACCGTCTCAAAGAAGTCCACCAGGTTCAGGAGGCATGATCTGCACTTGACAAAGCCGAACTGTGTGGGGTCAAGTGTTTGGAGGTTCCCAATCTCTCCATTTATGAGTTCCATAATGATTCGCTCCATTGCCTTACAGATCAGACTGGTCAGACTTATTGGTCGGTAGTTCCTAGGGTCGGTTGTGGGCCCACCCTTGTGCACCAGAACCACCATTGCTGTGCGCCATTCTATGGGCACATATCCTGTCGAGAGGCTGAAACTGAACAGGGTATTCAGATGCGGGGTTAATTCACTTTGGAGCTCATGTATGACACAGCCCGGGACACCATCTGGTCCCATTGGAGGCAGTGTTTTTAGCTTTAGATAGAGCCTTATTAACCAACATATCAGTAATAATTGGAGTTACACAATCCCCTGGAATTGTAATAGGCCCTGTAGGTGGTGAGGGGGGGGGGGGGGGGAATTTGCACTGAACCTATCAGCCAAGATGTTGGCAGTCAGTGGAGTCAGTGTATTTTGTTCCATTTTGTACTAGCTCAGAACAGACCTGAGGGTTGCCATTTAGGTTTTTGACGTAACCATAGAAGGCCTTATGGTTATCCTTGGCATCTTTGGCAACTTTCTTTTCAAAATTGGCTTTAGTTGACTTGATGAGGGCCCTCAGTTTCTTACTAATGCTGATCAGGGATGATTTTTCTACTTGAGATTTGGCCTTTTTTTGTATAAGTCTCCTCCTTTTATTGTATAGTTTGCTTATGGCCGGGGTCCATCAGACTGGTTTCTTCTTGCTTGAGGAAGGAGTCTTGGTTTTATTTGGGATAGCACGGTCCATGCAATCCTGAAGATGTATATAAAGTGCCTTGATGTAGGATTCTGCATCCTGGATATCATTATCCTTCTGCAAGGGAATAGTGAAGCTTTCCACTTCTGATGCAAGTAGTTTGAAGTTTGCTTTGGAAAGGTTTTTTACAATGGTTTCTTTGACTGGGGGAGGTGGAGGGGTGAGGACGTCCAGGGTTATCAGTTTGTGGTCTGATCTGACCAGAGAGGGAGTGATAATGGGTGTGGTACAATGGGCGCCCATATTTGTGATGACTAAATCCAATATGTTGTCCCCTCTAGTAGGAGAGCATACCAGTTGTTCAAGGGCATTTGAATTTACAAATTCTATGAACCACTGGCCATAGGAGTTAGAACTTTGGTAGTTCGCCTAGTCTATACCAGGGTAGTTGAAATCACCCAAAATTATGGTGTTGGGTAGGACCTTTAAATTTTCCAATGCCTCAAGGAATGCTGAGTGAGCATCTTGGGACATGCTGGGCAATCTATAACAAGCTACGACTTGAAATGTGGTTTCGCCTGCTGATAGTTGCGCATGGATGATCTCTGGGGCATCATGCTGTGCCACTAACCTGGAGATGTGGGTATCCTTTATGAATATGGATACACCTCTGCCCTTTGTACTGCGATCCGGTAACTGAGGCCGGAAGGTATGATATGAATTGTAACCTGGTAGTGCTGGAGTGCTCTCTGGAGCCTTGAACCAGGTTTCCGTCACTGCACAAACATCGATTTTCTCCATACTGACGAGTGCCTCGAGTGCATGCATTTTGAGGTTGAGACTTCTGGCGTTGAGTAGCATTACCCTTAGTTTTTGGTTACCTGTACTGGTTACGGTGGTTGGTTTGTCCTTTGAGCCTTGCCTAAAAAAGGCACTATGGGGATGGCAAGAGCCTTGGCCAGTATTCAAAAGCCTAGGGGTGACAGGTGCAAACCATCTCTGGCGAAACAGCGAGGCTTGTCTAACATGTCATCCCAGGCAGACAGACACTGGATCCCCTTAGAATGACACCAGAAGCTTAGCCAATTGTTGAAATTGATCATTTTGTCTTTGTATTGTGGTATCATTCTAGGTGAAGGTAGTATGCTACTCAAGGTCAGGGTCATACCAGTTTGGGCTACATGATCAGAGAGCTCCTCAATGTCTCTTTTCATGTAGTCCAGGGAGGTACGTCTTAGATCATTCACACCAACATGTACAATGACAGCGTCATACTTGTAGTTGTTCTGGAGTGACCTAAGTGTCTGTGTTATGTGGCGGATCCTAGCACCCGACAGACAGCTGACAGTAACCTTCTCTTTGTTCGGCCTGGTGAGTGGAACATCTGTGTGCCTTACTATAGAGTCGCCTATTATTAGCGTGTTGGGTATGGTGTTTTGCCTTAGGGGCTGTCGTGAGGCACACTGCTGAGGTGAATTATGTGTTTTCTGGCTTGTGTTTGGAGGTGCAGGTTGCTTGCTTGTCTGCTTTGGAGGGCACTGTTTCTTTTTCAGATTGGTACCTAGTGCCTCCGAATATGTTTTTGTGTATGTTTTGCCGGTGCTTGTTTTGTAGATCCATGTGTGACTGGTGGTGCGATGCTAGTGTGTCTCTTCTCCTCTTGACTGTCTGTTACAGTCATGGGTTGAGAGTGCTTAGCCTCCAGTCTGGCTGTGTATTTGCATCTCTCACAAGTGTTTTTGTCTAGCGGTAAGAAGACAGGTTGTCTGTATACATGAGGCAGTTGTGACATTGCCTCAGGATGCCCATTTCCACAAGATGAACTGGAGAGTACACCTGAAGCTGACCTCTGGACATGCTTGGAAAAGTGAATTTCACTTGTCTTGTGGACAGTCGAGGGTCTTATGCTGTATTATAATAGTGCTGTCTAGGAGATTTGGAAAATAATAGTGCTGTCTAGGAGATTTGGACAAGTGCTGATTTGGGTTATGCAAGTGCTGCAATAAGAGCAGTTGATCTGAAGCACTTGAGTTGAGGCTTGCCTAGTTCTAAGGGAAAATTTGCAGCGCAGACTTTGTGGAGCCAGGAATAGTATACCCCAGCTAACCGGCGCTGCAACACCGCGCAAAAAGAGAGTTGCAGGGTTTTAAGAGAGAGAGAGAGATCAAGGAGTTTGGAATTGACCCAAAATGGCCAATAAAACTACAGTTTCTAGGCAGTAACCACTCTTACAGGGACAGGCAGGCTTGCTCAGTGTTAACCACTGCCACCGGTGAACACAGAGACTTCCCTTTAGCCCAAGTAAACACTGGCCTCCAAGAAACTTACAAACAGTTCAGAACAGCAACTTTGTAACTGAACTTTTCTTTAAATTATAGAAAGTGGGAAAATAGCAAGACTTTTTTGTTTAAGGATAGCAGAGGCACACAAGCAGCAAACTAGTCCGAACAGTGCAATAAATGACCCCAACATGTGTGTGCTAGGTCAGAGGCAGGTAAAATGCAATTTGAAGAAAAAACAATTTTAAATTAAGTGCAACACAAAAAATGCAATAAACAGACTCTAGGTATGTTCTAAATACTGTTTCTAACACAGATATCAACTTTTGCAAGCAAGAAAACGCAGAAACGTAGGCAGCAATGCAGTTTTTCTAAGAAATAAACCAGAAGAAAATACTTAAAATCTCAAAAGTGGCTCCTTTCTTCTCTCAGCGTTTTCTCCTCTTGGTAGATGCTTCAGCAACAACTATCAAGCCTGGAAAGACGCCAAAACCACGCGGTCAACCTGTCCATCACCATTTCTAATAAGAAAGGGCTCAGAGCTGATCCTTGATGTAATCCCACCTCCACCTTAAATGCATGTGTCATTCATATCGCAGACCATCATTGACACACTACCCTCGTACATATCCTGTACCACTATTGCATACTTCTCTGCCACTCCCGACTTCCTAATACAATACCACAACTCCACTCTAGGCACCCTATCATATGCTTTCTCTAAGTCTACAAAGAAACAATGCAACTCCTTCTGACATTCTCTATACTTCTCCATCTACACTCTCAGTGCAAACATTGCATCAGTAGCACTCTTTCCCAGCATGAAACCATACTACTGCCAACTAATCATCAACTCCCTTCTTAACCTAGCTTTTACTACTCTTTCCCACAACTTTATGCTGTGACTTATCAATTTTATCCCTCTGTAGTTACTGCAGCTCTGCACATGACCCTTATTCTTAAAAACTGGTACCAAAACACTTATCCACTCCGCAGGCATCCTCTCACTTTCCAAGATTTCATCAAAGAATCTGGTTAAAAACTCCACTAACATCTCTCCTAAACACCACCATGCTTCCACAGGTATGTCATCTGGACCAACAACCTTTCCATTCTTCATTCCGTTCTTCACCCTCTTCATAGCTGTCCTTACCTCCTCCTTGTTAATCTGTTGCACTTCCTGATTCACTATCCCCACATCATCCAACCTTCTCTCTCTCTTATTCACTTCATTCATCAGCCCCTCAAAGTACTCTTTCCATCTGTTTAACACACTTTCCTCACTTGTGAGTACGTTTCCCTCATTATCCTTTATCACCCTTACCTGTTGCACATCTTTCCCAGCTTGGTCTCTCTGTCTAGCCGATCTGTACAGGTCCCTTTTCTCCCTCCTTAGTGTTCAACCTTTCATATATCTCTCAATATGCCTTATCCTTAGCCTTCACCACCTCTCTCTTCACCATATGCCTCATCTCCTTATACTCCTGTCTACTTTCTTCATCTCTCTGACAATCCCACTTCTTCGTCAACCTCTTTCTCTATATACTCTCCCGTACTTCCTTATTCCACCACCAGGTCTCCTTTTCCTCCTTCCTCTGTCCAGATGTCACACCAAGCACCTTTCTAGCTATCTCCCTTACCAGCTCTGCTGTAGTTACCTCACTCCTCATCTTGAACATTAGGTATGTGTTGTTCCCACAACTTCCATTTACTTCTATAAAATTTGCTCCTTCCTTTTTCCTAAAGATCCCTCTTCCAGTTAGTTTACCTCTTTTATAATATTAAATACCACAAATACAGTTGTAGACTGATTTCTATTTTCTAGTAATTGTTTTTTTGGCACCCAACAGAATTAAACTTAATAAGGCCCGACTATGTCTGGGCAATTCAGATCCTGTATCCCAGCTCAAAAAAAAACATTTCTTTACTTACAGCCATTTGCTCAACCAATATTGCTCAACCAATATATCTGACAAAGTACTCAGTTGGCAATTTTTTAAATCTACCAACTAATTACACTTCCAAAACATATGTTACCAGTTATCTCTTTCTTCTCCATCACACCTCCAACATTTGCTTCTTACCTAAGGAAAAATTACTTGAAGTTTGCTTGGGGTATAAAAATACATATGCAAACACTTCCAAGCAAAGATCCTAAAGCTTCTGGATTTGGATGCATGCATGGGAGCCATACATATGTCTTCCATTTGTTTTCTTGTAAAATACTTTTCCAGCCTCTTTTCCTATACACATCTTCCCACTGTTTTCTTCTAAATTGCTTTTCCAGTCTCTTTTCCCAATCTTTTCTGACCTCCTCTGATCGATTCTTACAGTTATCATGCAAAAGTTTATATGTTAAACTAATTATCCCTTTTTAAATACCTGCTTCTGTTCTAGATTCAACTAAAAACACTACCAGAGCAGGTCTTTCACTTAGAATTCCCATCCCTTTCTCTCTGCCTATACTCTGAGAAAGTACAGTTGTGTACACTTACCATAAATGTAGATGTTCGAGTGTATTCACTGTTGCAGTCATCACATTTGGGGTTATCTGCTTGCAGTAGCCCTCAGTCGGCCTGATTATCAAAGTCTTAAGTCCTGCATTAGTTGTTGTCTCACGTTCCATGACGTCAGGTAGTCAGGGGTATAAAGCATGCAGCCGACACCATTACATCAGTTTTTCTTGCCCCAGATGTCAGATGCCCCCATAATGGGAAGTAATTACATACAAGGTTACACCCCCATCAAAAAAGCAAATATACCAAAAAGCTTTAAGCATAGTAAACAAGAATAGAGGTATAGTCAATAGAAGTCAGGGGGCTGGAGGGAGGGTAACCAGGACTGCAACAGTGAATACACTCGAACATCTCCATTTATGGTAAGTGTACACAACTGCACTATGTTCTACGTGTTTCATTGTTGCAGTCATCACATTTGGGTAGATTCCCAAAGCTAAGGATGGGAGGAGGTAATTAGATAGCATTAGGACCAGCTATAAGGCCCTGCAAGACTGCAGTGGCAAAGCCAGCTCTGGATTTAGAAAAACATTGGCAAGTGGTAATGCTTGGTGAAGGTATGTACCGAACTCCAGGTAGCAGCTTCTAGGATGTCCCTGGTAGGGACACCTCTGAGAAAGGCTGTAGAGATAGATGCAGCCCTGGTTGAATGTGATCTTATCCCCTGTGGGGTAGGTTTTCCATGGTGCGTAAAGCAGAAATGAATGCAATGGCCTATCCACTTAGAAATAGTTTGATTTGAAATGGCCTTCCCCTCTGCCCCTGCAGCAAATGCAACCAGCAGCTGTTTGGATTTCCTGAGAGGCTTAGTCTTGTCCAAGTAAAATCTAAGTTGTCTGTGCACATCCATGGAGTGCAGTATTCATTCCCCTTTGTTCTGTGGATTAGAGAAGATGGTTAGCAAATGAATGGACTGATTAAGGGCCACACTGGATACCACCTTGGGCATGAAGGACACCCTGTCTGCATGAAAGATGATGAAAGGCTCCACTGCCCTGAGGGCCTGTAATTCAGACACCCTTCTTGCTGAAGTGATGGCTAAAAGGAAGGCTGTTTTCCAAGAAAGGAATTTCAACTCTGCATTTGCAGCTGGCTCAAAGGGAGGTAGAGTGAGCTTTTCCAATACAAAGTTAAGGTCCCAGGCTGGAGTAGGGGCTCTCCTGGGTGGTCTTAAGTTTTTGTCCCCTCTGAGGAATTGCTTCAGCAGTGGATGAGAAAATAAGGGGTGGTTCTGTATTGTAATGAGCTGAAATGGCTGAGGCATGAATTCTGATGGAAGAAAAGGAAAGGCCCTTGTGAAGCATCTTGGTTAAGTATTGAAGAATATGGGGTAAATTGGATGCTGCTGTGCCCATCCCCCGAGTCTGGCTCCAGGAACAGAATCCTTTCCATTTTTCAGCATAAGATTTTCTAGTACTAGGCCTCCTTGCCTCCAGAATGACATCCATCACTTGTTTACTGAGGGATGGTAATGGAGAGATCAGGTAATTAACCAGGTTGCCAGGTTCAGGGTTTAAAGCTGTGGTTGCAGAATCTGGCCTTCCTGCTGAGACAGCAGGGCAGGGGTCTGAGGCAGGTACCATGGTGGCAGCAGTGAGACACTGCACAAGAGGGGGTACCCAGTGTTGGCGTGGCCAGTCTGGTGCAATCAGTATTGTCCTTGGTTTGTCATGTTTGATCTTTAGTAGCACCTTGGGCAGGGGAGGCAGAGGGGGAAAAGCATAAACTGATAAGTTTTTCCAGGTGAAGGACAGGGCATCCACTTTTCAAGCTTGTTTGTGGGGAGTCCTTGTGCAGAATTTGTCCAATTGGTAGTTCTGGGGGGAGGCAAACAGTTCTATCTCTGGGCTCCCCCATTTGTTTCTCAACATGTTGACTATCTTTGGTTCCAGTTTCCACTTGTGTGGGTCCATGAGATTTCTGCTTAGGTCATCTGCCAGTGTATTTAGCTTTCCTGGCAGGAATTGAGCTTGTAGGTGCACTTGGTAGCTCAAGGCTGTGTTCCACAGAGCCATGGCTAGTCTGCAGAGAGGGTATGAGTGGGTTCCCCCCTGCTTGTTTATGTACCACATAACAGTGGTGTTGTCCGTCTTTACCTATAATTGTCCTGGAAGAATGTGGTCCTTGAAGGCTGTCAGAGCATTCTGTACAGCTAACATTTCTTTTTGATTGATATGCAGGTGCACTTGATTTGGGTTCCATTTGCCCTGAATGCACTGCCCTGCCAAGTGAGCCCCCCATGCATAATCTGATACGTCTGTTAGGGTTGGGCGGCAGGGGGTAGAATGAATGGCAGCCCCTTGTCTTGGTAGCAGGCCTCTGCCCACCAAACAAAGTCTATCTGTAGACAAGGTATGATAGGAATCATTGCTTCTAAATCCTGAGAATGTTGACACCATAGGCTTTTTAGATACCATTATAGTTTCCTCATATGCAGTCTTGCATAAGGAATTAGTAGAATGCAAAAGCCATGAACCCCACAGCTTGCAGTGTTTTCCTTGCAGTTAGCTGGGTCTTTGTGGCCAGTAGTTTGAAGTAGATTGTCAAATGAACTTGTTTCTCTGCCATGAGGTAGGCCATCTGGGAAGTTGTATTCAAGCTTGCTCCCAGGAATACAACTTGTTGGCAGGGTACAAGATGTGATTTCTTTTTGTTTATGGTGTACCCCAGAGACTTTAGCAATTTCTTTACAAATCCCAGATGATTTAATAGTATGTCCTGGCTTTCTGCCTGAATTAGACAATCGTCCAGGTATGGGTATATTTGAATATTTCTTTGCCTGCAAAATGCAATGACTGGAGCTAGGCACTTTGTGAATACCCTGGGTGCAGTAGATAAGCCAAAGGGCAGCGCAGAGAACTTTTAGTTATGTACTTACCATAACTTTGGATGTATGGGATCCATCTCGCCTACATTCATGACAGATGGGACAGATGGGTTCGGAGCCGATCCATCGGCTCCGACTCGGCAACTTATATACTAGCACGAAGTCTCTCATTGGCTGGGCTACACCCTATCCCAGGATGCACTACACCTGCTTCCCCAGATCTTGTTTGTTCGCTTTCATACACTCATGTAAGCACAAAGACACTATAAGTCACTATAACCAACTAAAGTTCTTCAAGAAAGAACGCCAAGAAAAAGTGACTACAGCTCCTCTAAATCCAAATGGCAGGGGGAAGGAGGGTGGGTACTTATGAATGTAGGCGAGATGGATCCCATACATCCAAAGTTATGGTAAGTACATAACTAAAAGATGTAATGGGATCCTATCTACATTCATGACAGATGGGACAGCGTCCCTAGCACCTACATCCCGGGTGGCTCATTGGAACACACTCCTGAGAACCATGGAACCAAAGGAAGCTCTGCCTCGAGAAACCACATCCAACTTGTAATGAGAAATAAAAGTGTGCGGAGAAGTCCAGGTTGCCGCAGCACAAATATCATCTATGGATAACTTGGAGTGAAAAGCTACCGAAGTAGCCATTGCCCTGGTAGAATGAGCCTTGACTGGAAAGGGAAGGTCTTTATTGGCCTGTGAATAAATAAAAGTGATACAATCTTTAATCCATTTTGAAATGGAGGCTTTTGATACTGGTTGACCCAATTTGTTCGCTGCAAAAGAAACAAACAATTGACTTGATTTTCGCGTTTGAGCGGTTCTATTCAAATAAAAACGTAACTGTCTATGTACGTCCAATTGATGCAAAGTATATTCTGCATTATTGGAGAATTCTGGGAAAAAAACAGGGAGTTCTATGGTTTGTTGCAAACAGAAAGAGGAGGCCACCTTTGGAATAAATGCAGGGTTCAATTTCAATGAAACTCTATGTTTGTGAAAAATCAAATAGGGAGGATCAGAACAAAGAGCTTGAAGTTCTGAAACTCGCCTAGCAGATGTTATGGCTACTAACAAGGCCGTTTTCCAAGACAGAAATTTTAAATCACAAGTAGCAGCTGGTTGAAAGGACGGGCAGTTAGGGCAGCAAGAACCATATTCAAATCCCAAGGAGGAACAGGATGAGATAAAGGAGGCCTAAGGAGCCAAGCCCCTTTAAGGAATGCCTTACAAAGTTTGTGAGACATCAATGAAGGTTCAAAAGAAGCATGAAAATTAGAGATTGCGCTAGCTGAACCTTAATGGTAGAAACTGAAGAGCCCGACTGAAAAGGAAGGCCAGAAAATTCAGAACCTCCGATACTGGAGCAGTGAGAGGATCTATACCGTTCTTGAGCCCAGAAGGCAAACCTTTTCCATTTACTGGAATAAAGTTTGATGGTGGAAGGTTTATGGGAAGAAGACAGAATGTGGACCACATCCGGCGAGAGAGCATTATCTCGGACTAAGGATGGAAGTGGAGTAACCATGCTGCCAACTTCAGGGACCTGAGAGACGGATGAGGCCGTCCTGACTGATGAGTCAACAGGTCTGGCACCGGATACAGAAACCATGGACCTTCTATCGCATGCCTCTGTAGGAAAGAGAACCAAACTTGACGAGGCCAGTGCGGGGCAATCAGAATCATCTCGCTCTCCATGTAAATGGCCTTCTGTATCACCCTCGGTAGGAGGGGGAACGGAGGGAAGGCGTAGAGAAGACCGGGGGGCCAAATGTGAGTCAGAGCGTCTCTGGGAATCTGTCCCTGAGAAGGGAACAGTGTGAAGAACTCTCTGCATTTCGCATTGTGAGGGCTGGAAAACAGGTCGCAGCAAGGAAGACCCCATCTGTCGAAGATTTTCGCAGCTATACTCTGATTGAGGGACCACTTGTGGGGCAAGAGAATGGTCCTGCTTAATCTGTCCGCAATCACATTGGACTTCCCCGGTATGTGCGTTGCCATTAGAAAGCGGTTGGTAGCTACCGCCCAGTGCCAAAGTCTCATGGCTTCTCTGCATAGTGGGTAAGACCTGGTACCACCTTGCTTATGTACCATACTACCGACATGTTGTCGGATAGGATAGCAATTGGGCCCTGTGGGAGAGCGTGATGGAGAGCTTGGAGTACCAATAGTACCGCTCTCATCTCCAGGACATTGATATGCAAATGCGTTTCCTGGATCTGCCATGTGCCTTGGACCGACCTGTCCAGGTAATGACCCCCCCACCCTACCTGGGAGGCGTCCGTGGTCACAGTGGCAACGGGACGTTGAGGAATAAAGGATCGCCCCTGGTCGAGATTTGACTGTAGAAGCCACCAACGCAGATCTCGACGGCAACTTTCCATGATTATGATTAAGTGGTTCAAGGGCAGTTCCTGATAAGACCATTGAACTGACAGTAGCCATTGTAGGATTCGCATGTGAAGTCTGGCCAAGGGAACTAGAAGTACAGTCGACGCCATCGAGCCCAACAGTTGTAGAATCCGATGGGCCGGGGCACTTTGTAAGTGAAGGCAGGATTTGGCTTGATCTTGTAAGATCTGAATTCTTGCTGCCGGTAAAAAGGCACGCATTCTTTTTGTGTCTAAGTCTGCGCCTATGAAAGTAATACGCTGAGAAGGCTGTAGTACAGATTTTTGCAAATTGAATGTGATCCCCAAGAAACGGCCCAAGGTGAACGTGGCTCTGAGCGCTTGGAGAAGTAGATGCTCGGAGGTGGCTGTAAGGAGCCAGTCGTCTAGATAAGGAAACACCTGGAATCCCATACTTCTCAGGTGAGCAGTTACCACTGCCAGACACTTGGTGAACACCCTGGGGCTGTGGTGAGACCAAAGGGCAGTGCTCGAATTGGAAATGACTGGCTCCGAGGCGGAAGCGTAAATGTCTCCTGGACTCTTGAGCTATGGGAATATGATAGTAAGCGTCCTGGAGATCTATTGAACACATCCATGCATCTTTTTCCAGCAAAGGAAGAATAGATTGAAGAGTGACCATTCGGAATTTGGACTTCTTGAAGCGATTCAATGAACTGAGGTCCAAAATGGGCCTGAAGTCCCCTGTCTTTTTTGGTACCAAAAATAATTTTGAGTAAGTTCCTGATCCGATCTGGTCGATGGGGACAGGCTGGATGGCTCTTTTTTCTAGCAGCTTTGAAATTTCTAATGCTGCCTGATCCCACTGACTGGGTGGTACGTCCGGGATTTCCCTTAAAGAAAGGGGGGGTTTGTTGAAGGGGATGATATATCCTCCGGTAATAATGCGAAGCACCCACTGATCGCTTGTTATGGATTCCCAAGCTGGAGTGCGCCAAGCGACCCCCGACTGGCTCCAGAGTTGCACAGTCGGGCAACAACTCAGGAACGCTGGTTGTATGAAGAACCACGAAAGGAATCGCGGTCTCCAGAGTTACGGGGGCCTCTGCCACCTCTGGGGCATCTTCCAAAATCCCCTGCCTCTGGAGGAATCACTGGGTGGAGTAGAGAAAGACTTTTGGGATTTTTAAACCACATTTTCCCTCCTCTCCCAGCCTTGGGATAAGGCCTGGAAGGAGCGGAATAACAGGCCCCAACGGCAGTCAAAGTCTTGCCCTCCTGCTCGCACCGAGTTAGTGTGTCCTTCACCTTGGGTCCAAACAAATATGACCCATCAAAGGCGCGAAGGAAGACTTGAAGGCCTCCGTAACGAACACAAGCGTAACCAGGCTTGTCTCCTAAGGCAACGCCTGTTCCGCTGCTCTACTCGCTCCATCGGCCGCATATGAGATGAGCCGCATGGACGAGTTAACAATAGAAAAAAGAGTATTCATCTGTGCGCCAACAGTCGAGGCCAGCGCTTCAGGTAGATTACCAACAAGGGAGTCATTTAGCTCTGAGAAGATCCCTTTGGAGCCTCGTAAAATGACATAAATAATTCAGCGACCGTAAGGTAAAGGCCGCTGAGGACAGGGTACGCTTCCCGTACCTATCCATACTCCTAGAATCCTTATTAGGAGGATGAATAGACGTCGAAGCCTCTGCCACGTCCTGCTGCATGGCAGAAGCCACCACCAAAGCATCTACCGGTACACCCTTTGTGAGAAATTCTTTTTGGGGGGGAGCTGACAAGAATTTATTGGGCCTGGTAGGCACCGGTTCCACGGAATCAGGGTGTTCCCACACCCTTCGAGAAACCAAATCAAGGAGTTCATTGAAGGGCGGAGACACCCAGGAGGCGGAGGGCTGGGCCCCAAAGGCCTTGAGGAAGACTGACTCCTCAGCTGAAGGGGTTTTGGCTTGCCAGTCACCTCTCTGTCTCAGAATCTCCAAGATATCTGAGAAGGAGATATCATCCGAAGATGATTTGGGGGACCCTTCCGCGTCATCGAGGTCAGTATCCGATGTAATAAACTCATCTTGGGAGTCTATGTGCTTCCTCTTACACAATTTCTTCCGTGGGGGTTCGTCCGAAGCAGTTTCGGATGGACCACCTGGAAGAAGGGAACCCCCGATAGGGGTATCCTCAGGCCCTGGGGCCCCGCTGCCGGGGGGCTGCAACGCAACAGAGGCACCAGTCTCCAAATCTAGGGACGGTGAGGCAGAGTCTAGTTGAACCGGCAAAGGCATGGCCAGCACGCTCCTCATGGCCTCAAAGGCCGGACCTCCAGAATCCGAGGAAGTCACTGGTCTAGAGGCCACGATGGCACTGGGAATTCCAGCAGCCGATGCTCCGAGAGGAAGACTAGGCACCGAAGCACCTAATCCCAAAGTATTCCCCTCGGGCCCGGCTGTAGAGGTCGCAGTACCAAACCCTGAACCGGAGGACAGGGTAGGAAGCATAGTCGGAGCCGAAAAGCCTGATAGGGGTCTCTGCTCCGACCGTATGGCTCCACCTTGCTCCACCACCACCGGCTCCAACAACTCAGAGGAGTTTGGAGGAGGAATCAAATGTGTCGGGAGGGGGATCGGCTCCGAAGCAAACTGTGCTGGAGCCGAGACCATTTTAGCAAACACTGGAGATTGGAAGAGCCTCTGTAAAACCCTATCCAGGTCCGAATCTGATAGTCTCGAGGATTTAGAGGAGGTAGACACTCGAGAAGACTTTCCTCTCGGCTCCGAAGGAGACCGGCTCCGAAACGGCTCCAATACTGTCGGCGCCGACACCACCAACTCATGGACCACCATCGGCGCCGAAGAAGCCTTCTTCGGAGCCGAGGGGGAAGAGTCTGAGCTGCACACTTCCACCGGCTCCGAAGCCATTGGAGCCGATGGAGGTGATTCACCTCTCGATACTCCAGCTTGCGGCTCCAAGACAATGGAACCGAGTAGGAGGTATCGAGGCAGACTCTCGACCCTCGGCTCGAAGTCAGTGGAGCCGAGGAAGAAGAGGTCAACTTTTCTTTTAGAAGTCGGCTCCGACGGACTTGTCGGAGCCGACGATCTTTCTTTGGAAGCAACAGGAGGATTCAAAGCTTCCTCAAAGGAGGGTTTAATAAGCCCTTTTAGAATGAGCTTGTTCTTTCGTTCTTGAAGAACTCTAGCTGAAAAAGCGTGACATACGCTACAAGTCTCTTGTAGATGTTTCGCCCCAAACAATAAACACAAATAGAATGACTGTCTGTTAAGGACATTTTGTAACTGCACCGAGTGCATTTTTTAAACCCTGACTTTTGTTCTTTCGACATAGTACAGGTACTACCACAAAAAAAATTTACCACAAAGTAAGCAAATAATGACAAAGGCCAACTGGAAAGCGCGAGACACACTGGCGCAAAATTTACCTCACAAGCAACAGGCACACAAGAACAACGGCCCAAAGCCCTTTAATTTAAACGGGCTTGGCCCGAAAAGCAAATAACCACAAAGGGAATTGAAAAGTACACAAAAAAAAAAAAAAAATACACAAGGGTAGGGCAAAGGCCCTCTAACTAAAATGGGCCTTGCCCGACTGAAAACAGGAATAAACACCAGACGACTCAAGCACTCAAAATCACAAATATAATAAAGAAGCTGTTAAAACAGCTGTTTGGTTAATATTTAACAAAAAACCCCAAGGTCAAGGACCAATAAAGGTACAAAAACAATCACTTAGCTCCAGCCAAGTCGAGACCACGTCCAGCTTGTAAAGCGGCAAACGAGATCTGGGGAAGCAGGTGTAGTGCATCCTGGGATAGGGTGTAGCCCAGCCAATGAGAGACTTCGTGCTAGTATATAAGTTGCCGAGTCGGAGCCGATGGATCGGCTCCGAACCCATCTGTCATGAATGTAGGCGAGATAGGATCCCATTACATCTGATAGTGCATGTAGTCTGCTCTGAAGCATAGGTATCTTCTGCAAGATTCCCTTATTGGGATGTGCAGGTAGGCTTCCTTTAAATTCAGTGTTGCCAACCAGGCATCTTTGCCTAGCATGGGAAGCAGCTGATGAAGAGTTAGCATCTTGAGTTTTGGGATTACCAAAAATGTGTTTAGGATAGACAGGTCCAGGATAGGATGCCAGGAATTGTCTTTTCTGGGTACCAGGAAAAGTCTTGAGTAGAAACCTTGCCTGCATTCTTCTTCTGGGACAGGTTGAATAGCCCTGATGCTTAAGAGAGAATTTGCTTTTGAGCCTCTGCCCACTGATTCGGGGGTAGGTCTGATCAACCGTTTGGGGTTGGTAAGGAGTGGAAGTGAAATCTGTATCCTTGGGAAACTATTTAAAACCCAATTGTCCTGGGTAATGAGTTCCCAATTTTTTGCATGCAGGGCAATCTTTCCCCCTAAAGGGACAGTCAGTTGAGCAGGGCTTGGAAGATTTAAAGTTAAGTCATTGAGACAGTTTACCATAAGGGGGAGTCTTACTACTTCCTGCTTTGGAAGTGGGAGCCCCCCATTGCTTAGGCCTGTGAGTACTTTGGGACTGAAGCCTGGGTGTTCTGCTGGTTCTCTGTTTGGACTGAGAAGGCCTGGAAGAGGCAGGAAAGGACTGATTCTTAGAGGGCCAATGCCTACTAAATCTGGGAGGCTGTACATGCAGGAAATCTTTAACAGTTTGCATAGATTTAGCTTTTTCCTCTATCTTTTTAAGTACATCTTCTGCTTTGTTGCCAAACAGGTGGTCTTGGTTTAAGGGAACATCCAGTAATTTAGCCTTAACATGATCTGGCAAAGACTGCTCCTTAAGCCAAGCATGTTTTCTAAGTTCAGACCCAGTGACAGCAGCCCTGCAAGATGCCTCTAATGAATCAAAACCACATTGCAAAGTATGTTTTCCAGCTTGTTCAGCAGAATGCATTAAATCCTGTAAATCTTTATTTTCAGCACAGTCAGGAATCAATATAATTTTCTGTTTAAGCAATCCAATAATATGCTGCTGATACTTTAACATATGAAACTGGCACTTTAAGGCCCTAATGGCCAAGGTTGCAGAAGTGTATAACGTCTTACGCCATCTATCCAGCACCCTGGAATCTCTATCAGAGGGGGTAGAATTTTTGGCATTAGTAGCCTTAATGCCCTTGGGTCCCTGTGAAATGGTCTCAGGATCCGCAATAGGATTTTTAAAGAGGAACATGTGAGAGTCAGGTACCCTGTAATACCTATCAGGTTTTCTGGGAGCAGGAGGTAAAGAGTCAGGGGCCAGACTAGATTACGAGAAGGCATCATCTACAATGTCCAGTACAGGAGGGAAAGCTAAAGGCCTGTGCTGAGGTAGGATTAAGAATTCCCTAAGCCTCTTTTTGGAGTCAGAGTAATCCTGGCTTTCCCAGCGGAAATGCTCCCTAAGAGTATGCAAGATTTCCCCAAAAGAGAAATCCTCAGGAGGGGAAGCAGAGGGAATGGAGTCCTCTGCATCAAAATCCTCATAGGTAGATTAGGGCAAATCCTGGTCATCAGACAAAACAGAAATTTCAGAATCCTGATCAGAAGAATCAGAAGTAAAATCAGTCCTAGGTCTCTTAGAGGAGGAAGGGTGGCTTCCCTGATTAGAGTAATAAGGTCTTCAGCCATTCTTATCATTTGTTTTTTAGGCATAGGGGCCTGACCATGCAGTCTGGGCGTTGGTTTTCTAGGCATGGATCGAGTTTTAGGCCTTGAAGAAGAAAATGGCGTTGGTTTAATATGCAAGTCAGCAGGACTGAATACACCCTCAGAAGCCAGTGCCTGCACAGTGGCACCGGACCCATCCAAGGTAGAGACATCTGCAGGTTCCACAGTCGAAGAAGCATCTATCAGCATACCGGACTCCGAATGGGTCTCAGTAGAGGCCTGCGAATCTCAAGTAGCGGGTATCAGGGGCTGTAAAAGTGCCTCACTGAGTACTGGTGACTAGCTTAGGAGAAGTGTTGTCGGCAGCTTTGGACCTATGCAGTCTGTCTCTGTCTTTATCTTTGCATTTTTTCGGAATGTCGGTAGTCGGGTGGCTTACCGAAGCTATTTCTGGTTAATTGAACCGAGTATCAAAATATTTAGATGCATAAATGAACCGTCGACGAATAGTACGAGGTTTGAATAAGCACAACGAGGTACGTCGTGGTCTGGGCCTAAGCAAGGAATGCAGTACGAATGAAAATCTTTATGAGGTATTTTGCTTTCCACAAGAAATACAATTGTTAACTTTTCCTGACATTGGTTTAGAGCAAGCAAAAGCATCCCCAACGGGGTACTTAGCTTAGTTGAAGACTTTGGATCTGAAACTCAAAAATGAAAATTTCAGGAGTCGGCCGACCAGCACTTGCGAACTGCTTCTGCTTCGGGCACCGCACGGCAAGAAAGACTGATGTAATGGCGTTGGCTGCATGCTTTATACCCGACTACCTGACGTCATGGAAGATGAGACAGCAACCGACGGAGGACCCAAGACTTTGATAATCAGGCCGACTGAGGGCTACTGCAAGCAGATAACCCCAAATGTGATGACTGCAACAGTGAAACACGAAGAACATCAAGCCCTGGGTAAGGCAGGCAGTCTCTAGCCTGCAATCCAACTGTCATCTTGACCTCATCCTACTCTATTACCTTTCCTACTTGAGTTATTTGCTCCCAATATCTTGGTTCCTTTGCCAGGTTTCTCCAGTAAAATCAAACCTCCTCTTGCTTGTTTTCTGTACCCCTACTTGTAGTCATCCCTAGTGGCAAAATCTCCTTTCTCTAGTCTCATATTGGCTTAGTTCTTAGAATACTTTCTGCTACTTTATGAATATAATATTCTGTATGGTTGTTATTATTTGCCTTAAGGATCTGAATCTAAAATACCACTCTCTATTTCTTGGACTTCCCCTTGTTTTATCATCATCCCTTTCCACTTTGAATTAGAACACTCTGCTTGTGTTATGTATAACAGCCTTAACTTTGTAACTCTAAAATATCCTATCAAATCAGGTAAAACTAAACCATCTTGATATATTGGAAGGATAAACTAATCCAACTTAATGTTTGCCTTCTTTCCCTCCAAAATAAATTCCTTCAATTCTTTAATTATTGCCTACAACTTCTCCTTGAGTTAACAAAAGTATGCCTCACCCATATACAAGACTGAAAGGACTAAAAGTATTTTCACTGCTTGCATCTTACTATCCATACCCGCAAATAAGAGATTCCAATTTCTCAATTTTTGTATCATCTTTTGCTTAGTCTCTTCCCACATATCCTTAGCTGCCCTAACAGAAGCCCTTTTAATGCACATTCCTAAATACTTAAGTCCCCATAAATCTGGGTACTGCTGAACCAATTTGTATGTGGATACATCATTTACAACTAGCCTTTGTTTTATCTTCATTAATGTTTTATCCTGAAAAGACCCCAAACTGTCTCAAAATGTTTCACAACCCTGAGGATGTTCTCTTCTGGATTTATCAGGTACAAAATAATATCTACAAATAAAGCCAACTTTTCTTTAATATTACACCAACTACCAACTATATCCTTGTATTTCTGAGTCACTTATTTACTTTGCCAATGGCTCTAAATATAAAGCAAATAGCAAAGGGGAAAGAGAACACCCCTCCCTGCTTCCTCTGTTCAAACACAGCTTACCCGAGAGGAACCCTCCCACTTTACTTCTTGCCTCAAATCCTTCATATATCTTTTTAATTAACATTATTGTTGTTATGAAAGAATGCAAATGCTTAAAATGCCCTACTCATAAAATCCCAGCTTATTCTATTAAATGCCTTCTCTGCATCAAGACCCACCAACAACAGAAGTATTTTCTTAAATTCTGCTTCCGTCTGGATCATCATTGTTCTATTAATGTTGTCATACGTCTGCCTCCTCTCCACAAAACCACACCGAGCCATATCAATTTTGGTAACACCTTTTTCATTCTTTTAGTTAATATATAAATAAACACTATTATCATGGTTTAAAATTGAAATGGGTCTATATGAAGCTGGTTCTCAAGGGTCTTTATCATCTTTAGGTAACACAGCCAGCATAACTTTCTGCCAAGATGTTGGTGCTTTCCCTCCTTTTAAATACAGTTAAACAAAATATTCCAGATCTTTATCACTTTCTTCACTCCTAATTTACAAACTTCCACAGGAATACCATCTGTTCCTGGAGACTTTCCTAAAGATTGATCATACGTCACGTTTTATCTCACCTCCTATTTTAATGGTTAGTTGTTGAGCCTCGTCTACCTATAATCTTGGACACAAGTCTTCCATAAATACTTCCATTTGTACTTTTTCTTGATTTCCACATTTCTCTGCTTTACAGACATTTTCATAAAATTTCCAGAATATCTCTAAAGCCTCTACAGGATTTCTTGTCATTTTTCTTGTTATAGGTTCCCTAAGCTTGGTGACAACCCTTTGTGCTCTGGAGCTGTCAAAATAGTTACTTAACTGCAATCTTTCTAAACTCATGCATATTATCCTGATACTCGCTTATTTTCTCTTTAGCATTCTGCATTTGCTCCTCTTTCTGCAATACTTAAACCTTTGTCAGCCTCTCCAAGTAATTTCTATTACTTCTTAACCATATCTCGTTCTTATTTCAACCCTATTTTTAAACTCTATTTTCATTTTATCCCAATCACCAACTATAATTTCTGAAGCTATTCCTATCTTGCCTAATAAGTCAAATAATTTCCACTATCCACTCCTTAAATGCCTCTCTTTTTAACAGGTAGGTGGGAAAGCTCAAGTGACTTATTTTTTACTTTACTACCCTGCATTTTTATCTTGGTTTTTATTGGTGCATGATCAGACATAGTTACTGGATGTGTGTTAAAGCTTTCAATGAAATGCACATGCTACAGTGAAATATAATTTCTACCTAGTCTAGCCCAGTTATTGTACTTTGGGGAATAATATGTATATTCTCTGTCTGAGTTCATACTACTGAATTCACATCCTCCATACCAAATATATTCATAAATGTCTTCAGAAATCTACTCTCTTTTGTTATACAGTCCATTCTAGGTCCCTCTGATACATCATCCCTATTGGAAATCAAATTCCACTCCCCATCTATAAATAATACTTCCTGCTGAAAGCTGATTTTTTCCCCTGGAATTTTCTTAAGCTCCATAACAGCAGTTTTCAGTGGAATATAAGTACATGCCATTGTAATCCTACTCCCTTGTCAACAGCCCTCTAGGACCACAAATCTACAATTTTGCCCTTTTTTCCCCCCTCCTCTATCACTATCAGAGCCTCCCTAATAATTAGTATAATTACTCCCTCCCTTTTCCTCTGTCCCTGATTTTCTGCTCATTTTATTTCAATGAAAATCCTCAAATAGAAAACTAAATACAAAATATCCCTATCCCCTATTAACTTGGAGCAAATACACAAAAGTATGTATATCTTCAATAAAAGAAGTTATGTACTCACCGTAACATTCCGAGTTGTTGACTTCATTCACCTTCAACCTGTGGGTTCATATTAGAGAATGGGATCCAACTCTGCCATATACTAAAGCTCTAGGATCTGAACTCTGAGCTCCTCCCCTACCCATGATGCCCTACTCTCAACTCATCCCCTCAGATCGAGTTTGCCACTGTCATACATGCAGTGTCGCCAAACATACTTATTTCCAATATACACAGAAAGGAAAATTAGAGAAATACTTCAAGAACTCAAGCAGGTAAAAGTAAATGAGTGTTGTCAGCCTACCCGCCAGGTCCTAACTCATATGGATGGGGAATAGAGGGAGGGAGGGAAGGCTGAAAATAAATGAAGTCAACACCTCAGAACATTATGATGAGTACATAACTTCTTTATCTGAAGTTGCTGACTTCATTCAATCTTCAAACTGTGGGACAGAGTCCCCAGCTACAGTAATCTTGGGAGCCCCTTGTGGAAGGATATTCCACAGCAACGCGGAACCAAAGGATGCCCTGTTTCTGGAAATATTGTCCACTTTGTAATGAGATGTAAAGGTATGAAAGTTTGCCCAAGTGGCAGCTGCACAGATAACATCAATGGGAACTTTAGACCAAAAGGTCGAGGATGTGGACACAGACCTAGTTGAATGGGCCCCAATTTGAAAGAGTAAGGAAAGTCCTTTGGAAGAATACACAAGAGAAATACAGTTGGAGATCCAGTTGGCCAATGTGACCTTGGAGGCATGTTCACCCAAATTTTTTTGTTTGAAAAGGATATGAATAGCTGATCAGACTTTCTGAAATGTTTTGTTCTGTCTAAATAAAACCACAACTGTCTACGTACATCCAGCAAATGAAGTTTTTATTCTCCCTTCTTTTGAAAGTGAAAAAAAAACTGGAAGACTGATGACCACATTGATGTTGGCTTCGGAAGCAACTTTGGGCAAGAAAGAATGATTAGTATGCAGAGAACGCTTGTCTATGTGAAAAATCAAATACGGTGGCTTGGATGATCAGGCTTGGAGATCAGACATCCTCTTAACTTTCATAGTATCCAAACTGCTTCTTTAGGCATCAAACTTTTCATGCTACAAGGATGCGCAAAATCAATTAAACAATTATGCAATCAATAAAATACTTAATTTAGTCTTAAAGCAAAACTCTTCAGTAAACTCTAAAAACACTAAAACATATATATATATATATATATATATATATATATATATATATATATACACATATATATATATATATATATTTATTTATTTTTTTTAATGAATTTCGTCATGTAAATCTTTTAAGACTGGTTCAATACTAAGCATATCATTTAATCCTGGGGAGGAATGAGCCCTAAACTATAAAATCCATTTAATGTCCATTCTCTCTGTCAAACTTATTTTATCCCCTCCCCTTATAAAGGTTGGGGTAGTGTACAGAATGAGAAATTTAAAATTATATTCCCCACCCTTAACCAGAATGTGCCTATAAAGTGCATTAGTGGCCTTTCCCCCTTAACTTCAGACATATGGCTGCATATCCTATCCTTCATTCTTTGATTAGTCCTACCTATATAAAATGCTGGGCAGATATTACATTTAGCCATATATACCAAGTCTCTAGTGTTACAATCACCAGCAGCTTGTATATAGAAAGTACAGTTGTGTACCTACCATAAATGTAGATGTTCGAGTGTATTCACTGTTGCAGTCATTACACTTGGGTTATCCTGCTGGCAGGCTACCCACAGTCGGCCTGAATTCCAAAGTACTGGTCTGGCATTGGTTGCTGTCGCCTCTTCCCTGACGTCAGTGCGCTAGGGGTATAAAAGATGCAGCGGACACCATTTTCTTCAATTTTTCTTGCCCCAGATGTCAGGTGCCCCTAAAAGGGTAGGCTAAAAATTCTGCTCATAAAAAAGCATGCACTAACATAAACATTACCTTCATCTACAAGCAAATACACTACATAGGTTGTATAGATTAGAGAAGTACAGATAAGTCCCAGCAATGAAAGGGAGCTGGTGGGAGGGTAACCTGGACTGCAACAGTGAATACACTTGAACATCTACATTTATGGTAGGTACACAACTGTACTATGTTCATCGTGTTTCACTGTTGCAGTCATTACACTTGGGTAGAATCCCAAAGCTGAGGTTGGGTGGCTGGGCCTAAACAGAATTAGGAGTGGCTATGAGGCCCTGCAGAACTGCAGTGGCAAAGCCTGCTCTGGATTTAGAGTAAAGAGGTAAGTGGTAGTGCTTTGTAAAAGTGTGCACTGAAGTCCAAGTTGCAGCCTCCAAAATGTCCTTGGTTGGTACTCCTCTGAGGAAGGCTGCTGAAGTGGCCGCTGCTCTGGTTGAATGTGGCCTAATGCCCTTAGGCACTGATTTGCCATGTTGTGAATAGCAGAAACAAATGCAGTGGCCTATCCATTTTGAAAAGGTCTGCTTTGAAATAGCTTTTCCTTGTGATCCTGCAGCATATGCCACTAAAAGTTACTCAGTCTTTCTGAAAGCTTTAGTTTTGTCCAAGTAGAAGCGTAGCTGTCTGTGTATGTCCAAAGAATGCAGAAGTCTCTCCCCCTTATTCTGTGGGTTTGGATAAAAGGTAGGCAAATGAATGGTTTGGTTAAGAGCCACACTGGACACTACCTTAGGCATAAATGTTGGGTTTGTCCTTAGAGAAACCCTGTCCGGATGGAAAATAATAAAAGGTTCCGCAGCCATTAGTGCCTGTAACTCTGAGACTCTTCTTGCTGAAGTTATTGCTAGGAGCAGAGCTGTTTTCCAAGATAAGTATTTTATCTCAGCTGCATTGGCTGGCTCAAAAGGAGGCAGTGTGAGCTTTTCCAAGACAAAATTGAGGTCCCATGCAGGTATTGGAGCTCTCCTTGGAGGTCTTATGTTTTTGGCCCCTCTGAGATACTGCCTTAGCAGTGGATGTGAAAAAATAGGTGGGTCCGTATTTTAATGAGTTGAAATGGCAGAGGCATGGATCTTAATTGATGAGAAGGATAGGCCTTTGTCCAGCATCTCAGTTAGGTATTGTAAAATCTGAGGAATATTTGGAACAAGCATGTCCATTCCTTGTGCCTGGTTCCAAGCACTGAATCTCTTCCATTTTTCTGCATAAAATTTTCTGGTGCTGGGCCTCCTGGCCTCCAAAATAACATCCATAACTGCTTTAGAGAGAGGTGTGTTCTGAATTGTTACATTATCCACCATGCAGCCAGATTTATGGTTCTGAGTTGGCTGTGCAGGATATGATTGTTTTGTTGGGTCAGCAAATGAGGAATTTGAGGTAATGTCCAGGCTGGGTCTTAAGACAAGCTCTTTAAGACTGGGTACCAGTGCTGGCGTGGCCAGTTAGGGGCAATCAGTATCATTTTTGGCTTCTCTTGTCTGACATTTAGGAGTACCTTGGGGAGGAGAGACAGTGGAGGAAAGGCATATACTGTAAGGGTTTTCCAGCTGAATGATAGGGCGTCCACTTCCCATGCTTGTTTGAGATAAGTCCTTGTGCAGAATCTCTGTAGTTGGCAGTTGTGAGGGGAGGCATGTATGTCTGGGCATTCCCATTTCCTTGTTATCATGCTGAAGATTTGTGGATCTAGTTTCCACTCGTGAGGATCCATGAGGTTTCTGCTTAGTTCGTCTGCCAGAGTATTTGTCTTTCCTGGCAGTAATTGTGCTTGCAGGTGTACTTGCAGGTGTACTTGATAAGTCAATGCTGTGTTCCACAAAGTCATGGCTTGTCTGCAGAGTGGGTAGGAATGTGTGCCTCCTTGATTATGTACCACATGACTGTAGTATTGTCCGTCTTTATCATCAGTTGTCCTGGATGAAGTAGATCGTTGAAGGCTGTCAGGGCATTCTGTACAGCTAGCATCTCTTTTTAGTTGATACGAAGATGCATTTGGCTTGCGGGCCATGTGCCCTGAATACATTTTCCTGCAATGTGGGCCCCCCCAGGCATAATCTGATGCATCTGTTGTTAGTGTCTGCCTGGCTGTGGGTAAAGTGAATGGCTGTCCCTTGTTGTGGTGACAGGCCTGTGCCCACCATCGAAACTCCTGTTGTAGGCAGGGAATGAGGGTAATTAATGTTTCCAGGCTGTGATAATGATGAGTCCAAACACTTTTTAGATATCATTGTAGTTTCCTCATATGCAGTCTTGCATATGGAATTAGCAGAATGCAGGATGCCATGAAGCCCAACGCCTGCAGAATTTTTCTTGCAGATAACTGGGTCTTTGTTGCCATCATTTCGAAGTAAGAAGTCAGTTGCCTTTGTTTGTCTGGCGTGAGATAAGCCATCTGGGCAGTTGTATTTAAGCTTGCACCCAGGAATATTATCTCTTGAGAGGGTACCAGTTTTGATTTCTTTTCGTTCACTGTGTACCCTAGGCAAATTAGTAATCTTTTTACAAATGCCAGATGCTTCAGTAGAATGTCCTTGTTCTCTGCTTGAATAAGGCAGTCGTCCAAGTAAGGATATATTTGTATTCCTCTTTGTCTGCAAAATGCAATTACTGGTGCCAGGCATTTTGTGAAGATTCTAGGCACAGTAGATAAGCCAAAGGGCAGTGCAGAGAATTAGTAGTGCATTGAGCCAGCTATGAATCTTGGGTATCTTCTGCAAGATTGTCTGATTGGGACATGCAGGTATGCCTCTTTGAGGTCCAAAGTTATACGCCAAGCCTTCTTGCCCAGCATGGGCAGAAGCTGCTGCAGAGTCAACATTTTGAATTTTGGAACATCCAGAAAAGTGTTTAGAATAGACAGGTCCAGTATTGGTCTCCAGGCTTTGTCCTTTCTGGGTACCAAGAAAAGTCTCGAGTAAAATCCTTGTCCCTGTTCTTGCTGTGGTACTTGTTGAATAGCCCTCATGTCCATGAGGGATGAAACTTGCTTTTGTGCCTCTGCCCATTGATTGTGTGGCAGGTCTGGCATACCTTTTTTCTTTGGAAGGATGTGAAAGTGGAACCTGTAGCCTTGAGACACTATATTCAAAACCCATTTGTCCTGGGTGATCATGTGCCAATTTTGTGAAAAAAGTGCTAGTTTTCTCCCTAAGGGTGCCGCCAAACGATAAGTGCTTGTCATTGGCAGAGGAAAGTCATTGGGACTGTTTCCTGTATGGCTGTGATTTGTCTTCTCCGCTTTTGAAGGTAGAAGCACCCCATTGTTTAGGCCTGTATGAGCCTTGGGGCTGGGATCTGCCTCTAGGGTGTCGGTATCTGACTCTTTGTGGCCTGTCTGACACTGGAAAGGACCAGTTCTTAGAAGGCCAGTTCCTGCTAAATCTTGGTGGTTGTACCTGTAGGAAATCCTTAACTGTCTGCATAGATTTCGCTTTATCCTCCATTTTTCTTCAACACCTCTTCTGCTTAACACCAAACAAAGTATCATGCTGCAATGGAGCATCCAATAATTTTGCTTTAACATGATCAGGCAGATTCTGTTCCTTTAACCAAGCATGCCTTCTAATGACAGAACCCGTAACAGCGGCCCTGCAAGAGGCCTTCAGTGAATCAAAACCACATTGCAAAGTATGCTTTCCCACTTGTTCAGCTGCATGCAATAAATTAAGAAGTTATGTACCTACCATAACGTTCCATGTTAGTTGTCTTCTCTCGCCTTCTTTCTTGCTTGATGGGTTCGGAGCCGATCCTCGGCTCCAACTCGGCACTTTGCTAAGCTCGAGAGTCACTTTTACCAGCTCGAGGCAGCCCCATATCCCATGATGCAAGACGGTAAGTACCCAGATCTCGTTTGTTGTCTATAGGCAATAACACCTAGCATAAAAACTTCCCAAAGGAAGAAAGAAAGGCAGAAAAGCCTGAAGGATGGGTAAGGAAGACCAGAAAATATGGTCTTGAGAAGCATTCTTCCATATAGGAGAAAGAAAGGTCTGTCCAGTCCAGGGGAAGGAGGGAGGCAAGAAGAGAGAGAAGACAACTAACATGGAGCGTTATGGTAGGTACATAACTTCTTAATGTTAAGTTGTCAATCTCGCCTTCATTCTTGCTTGATGGGACAGCGTCCTAGCACCTCTATCCTGGGTGGCTCAATGGAACAGACTCTTGAGAACTGTAGAGCCAAAACTGGCTCTGTCCCTGGAGGCCAAATCCAATTTGTAGTGAGAAACAAAGGTACGAGGAGTGGCCCAAGTGGCTGCTGCACAAATAGTGTCTAACGGAAGTCTAGCCTGAAAGGCTGTGGAAGTGGCTAAGCTTCTAGTTGAATGCGCTTTAGGTTTCGAGCACAGCTGTTTTCCCCTGAGCTGATAGATTTCAGAGATGACAGAAGAAAGCCATCTAGATAAGGTCACTTTTGATACAGGAAGGCCTTTTTTGTTATCAGCATAAGAAATAAAAAGCTGATCGGATTTCCTGAATTGTTTTGTTCTGTCCAGATAATATCTGAGTTGGCGGTGAACATCAAGATAATGTAATTTTTGTTCCGATCTGTTTGAGTAATTTGGGGAAAATACAGGAAGGTCAATAGACTGATTCAAATTATTCTTTGAGGCGACCTTAGGCAAAAAGGTCGGATTAGTTCTCAAGGATACCCTGTCCTTGTGGAAGACCAAATAAGGGGGACGAACAGAGAGAGCATGAAGTTCAGACACTCTCCTAGCTGAGGTAATAGCAACCAGGAAGAGTGTTTTCCATGAAAGAAATTTCAGGGAACATGAAACAGCTGGCTCGAAGGGAGGAAGAATCAAGGATGTCAGCACTAAATTTAGGTCCCATTGAGGAGGAGGACTCCTGACTGGAGGTTTCAGGAGAAAGATTCCTTTTAAGAAGGCTTTACAAAGCCTGTGGGACATAATATTGTGATCTGCGAACCCGACATGAAAGTTCGAGATAGCAGCCAACTGAACTTTGACCGTGGAAGAAGAAGAGCCCGCGTGAAAAATTTCCGCTAAGAAATCCAAAACTGCTTGAACTGAAGCAGTAAAGGGATCAATATTTTTAGCTTTTGCCCAACAAGAAAAACGTTTCCATTTGCTGGTATAAATCCTTCTAGTAGAGGATTTTAGGGAAGCCACTATGATATCCCTAACAGGATTAGAGATCATAGGAAGCCTGGCTAAGGAAGGAAGTGGAGCAACCATGCTGTGAGGTTGAGAGAAGGGATAGACCGGTGCAGCTGACCAGATTGGTGAATCAGAAGGTCTGGTACTGGGTCCAGATGCCACGGCTGCACCAAAAGGTGACGATGGAGGAACGGAAACCAAATTTGTCGAGGCCAATAGGGAGCAATGAGAATCATTTTGGCTCTCAAAACGGTGGCTTTCTGGAGAACTTGTGGAATCAGTGGAAAGGGAGGAAAGGCATAAAGAAGTCCCTGGGGCCAATCCTGGGTTAGAGCGTCTCTGGGGGGATGGCCTGGCAGTGGGAAGAGAGAAAAGAAGTCTGGGCATTTGCTGTTTTGGGGAGTAGCAAAAAGATCGCAACATGGGCGGCCCCATTCTAGAAAAATCTCCTCCACTATAGATTGTTTGAGAGACCACTCGTGAGGCATGAGAATAGCTCTGCTCAATCTGTCCGCTAGAATGTTGGTTTTCCCAGGGATATGCATTGCTACCAGAAACCGATGAGAGGAGATCGCCCATTGCCAAAATCTGAGAGCTTCTTGACACAAGGGGTAGGACTTGGTTCCGCCCTGTTTGTTGATATACCATACTACAGGCATGTTGTCTGTGTGAACTGCAATTGTTCCCAAGGGAAGAAAGTCGTTGAGGGCTTGCAACGTTAAAAGCACTGCTCTCATCTCTAGGACATTTATGTGCAGGTGGTATTCAAACAGTTGCCACGTCCCATGAACCATCCTGCCCTGATAATGACCCCCCCACCCGATCAGGGAGGCGTCCGTAGTGACAGTGGCTACCGGGGCCAGGGGTACAAAGGGTCTGCCTTGGTGAATCTGGGGAGAAGTAATCCACCACGAAAGATGATTCTTGCAAATTTGTGTCACCAGGATTTGGTGACGCATTGGAAGTTGTTGGTACGACCACTGAGTGAACAACATCCACTGAAGCAGACGCATGTAGAAGCGGGCCAGGGGAAGAAGGGTAATGGCCGCAGCCATGAGGCCCAGGACCTTCAGAACCATTCTGGCTTGCACTTTTTTGCTGGCAAGGATGATCCTCACGTGACTTTGTATATCTGAGATTCTTTGGTCTGTGAGGGTTGCTGACATCCGAACAGTGTTTAAGTTTGCCTATGAAAGTAATAGACTGGCAGGGCAATAAGGAGGATTTTTCGTAGTTGATCGAAATTCCCAACTGAGTGCAGAGATTTAGTGTATAATCCCTGGCTTGAAGAAGTTGATGCCTGGTGGTGGCTGAAAGGAGCCAGTCGTCGAGATACGGAAACACCTGGAATCCTTGACGTCTCAGGTGAGCCGTGACCACTGCCATACATTTGGTGAACACTCTGGGGGCTGTGGTGAGACCAAAGGGCAGGGCTCTGAATTGGAAATGACTGGACCCCAGCCGAAAGCGGAGAAACCTTCTGGAGCGTCTGTGAATTTTTATATGGTAGTACGAGTCCTGAAGATCTATTGAGCACATCCAGTTGTCCTTCTCTAGGAAGGGCAAAATTGACTGAAGTGTGACCATTCGAAATCTTGTCTTCCTCACAGACTTGTTGAGTCTGCTGAGATCCAATATTGGTCTCCAGTCTCCCGTTTTTTTGGGGACCAAAAAGAATCTTGAGTAGATTCTGGGCTCTGAATGGTCTTTTGTAACTGGCTGAATGGCTCTTTTTTGTAGAAGCTTTAACACTTCTAACTCTGCAATTTCCCTTAGACCGGGTGGTACATCTGGAAGGGAATTTGTGTGAGAGAAGGGACTTTCCTCGAAAGGAATTCTGTAACCCTTGGATATAATCGACTGTACCCATCTGTCTTGAGTGAGGGAACGCCAGGCTTCTGGGTACAGCGATAGTCTTCCCCCGACTGCCTCCAAGGATGGACAGTCGGGCAACATCTCAGGGATGCTGGAAGGGCTTGTCAGAGAGAGGCTCTCTGCTTCCCTGGTTTTGTGGACCCCCTCTGCCTCTAGAGCGGCATCTGTTGTTATTACCCCCTCTGCCTCTAGGGGTAAACTGACCACGTGTATCCGGCGTGACTCCTTGGGATTTGCGGAACCACATCTTTCCACCCTTCTGTCCTTTGGGGTAAGGTCTAGAAGGGGTGGAAAAACGGACCCCTATAGCAGAAAGAGTCTTGCCGTCCTGTTCACACCTGGTCAATGTATCCTTCACTTGAGGGCCAAACAAAGCTGACCCATCAAAGGGAGAGTTTGTGAAGGATGCCTTAAAGGGATCTGCAAAATTACAGAGCCGCATCCAGGATTGACGTCTAAGAGCCACTCCTGTACCTGCAGCTCTACTCGCTCCATCAGTCGCATGGAGGAGTTAGCTATAGAATTAAGGATTCCTAGCTGAGAAGCAATTTTCTCTTGAGCCCCTGCAGCCGAAGGATCCTGTACTACTTCACCTAGTTCCTTAAGGATGTCCCTTTGGAGTCTGGTGAAGTGACATAAGTAGTTCAGCGAGCGCATAGCAAAGGTCGCTGAAGAAAATATCCGCTTACCATACCTGTCCATGGTCCTAGAATCTTTGTTAGGAGGATGGACTGGTACGGAAGGATCTGCAAGTTCCTTCTTAGTGGCAGCAGCCACCACCATGGCATCAACAGGGACACCTTTCGTAAGGAATTGCTTTTCCGAAGGGGCAGTAATAAATTTAGATGGCCTCCTGGGAACTGGCTCTACAGAGTCAGGAGCAGCCCAAGCCTTTCGAGCAATAACTTCCATAAAGGGGTTGAAAGGCGGAGACACCCAGGAGGTGGAGGGCCGAGATCCAAACGCCTCTAGGTATACCGACTCATCCTCAGAGGGATTTGTGGAGGGCCAGTTTCCCCTCTGTTTTAGGAGTTCTAGGATGTCTGAAAAGGAGACATCCTCAGAGGGGGATCTTGGGGATCCCTCTGACTCATCTAAGTCGGTATCTGAAGTGACAGACTCAGGAGAGTCTAGGTGTTTCCTCTTACAAGTCCTCTTGCGCGGAGGATCTCCTGACTGATCAGGAGAATCCTCGGAAGAGGGGGTTATTCCCAGTGGGGAAACCTGAGGCGGTGGATCTCTGGGTCCGGGAGCAAGAGAGATGGAAGAGACATCGACAGGCACTGTAGAGGGAGGAGCTAAGGGAATGGACTGCTGGCTGAGCCCAGTGGCCAGCACACTCTTCATCACCTCGAAGGCCCCCCTCCCAGGGACGTCCGAGAGAACCCGTTCCGAAGAAACCGGGACTCCAGGGCCCACTGAAAGGGAAGGCTCCGAGGCAGATGTCGGAGCCGAGCTAACCAAGGCCGAGGCTCCAAGGGGAAGAGCGGGGTCGGACAAGGGTCCGATGCCACTCACCCCCTCGGAGGAGACCAGGGAAGCCCGACCACCGAATCCCTCCAAGGAAGGTCTCGAAGAGGAGATAAGAGTAGATGCTGAGGGTGCAGAAGGGGGGGGGTATCCGCCCCTCAGCCATAGCAGTAACTATCCCCGAAGACTCCAGCTCCAAACTCTGAGGTAGAGTTGAAGGAGGAACTTGAAGAGGGTGTGGACTAATAGTCGTCTGTTGAGACGGACTATGCAGCATCTGGGCTAGTGCCTGTGATTTCAATAATCTACTTACCACCCTCTCTAAATCATGGTCTGAAAGCCTGGACAACCTAGATGATCGGCTCCGATGGCTCCGCTCCAAGAGGAGAGGTGAGGCCGGAGCCGAGAGTATCGGTTCCAAGGAAGGGGACCTGGACCTCTTCCTCGACGGAACCATCGTAGCTGAGGAACCCATAGATCCAGACGGAGCCGAGGACTTTTCGGCTCCGAATGAAAGTCTCGATGCATCGGCTCCAGCCGGAGCCGATACAGACGTAACAGTAATGGTGTCGGAGCCGGTCGGCGCTGACACCGAAGCCTGAGCCACATGGTGGTCGGAGCCAGTCGGAGCCGACACCGATGTGACCATAACAGTATCGGCACCGATAGCCATCGGTGCCGAAGATTTTTGCAAGACAGGATCGGCTCCAGCCGGAGCCGATCTCGACTCCGAAGGAGTCGGAGCCGAGGCCACCAGCTTAGATACAGAAGCCTGGGCCTTGGAAGACTTAGAAGTCTTGCTCGGAGCCAACTTAGCCGGAGAGCCCTCCGGTTTAAGAAGACCCCTTAAAATCAACTTATTTCTCCTCTCCTGCAGGACTCTCTGGCTAAAGGAATGACAAATTGCACAGGAGTCCTGCAGGTGGAGAGGTCCCAGGCAATATAAACAAGAAGTGTGACCGTCTGTCAGAGACATCTTCTGACGGCACGAGTCACACTTCTTAAAGCCTGAGACCCTTTCTTTGGACATAGTTGCACACAAACAGTACACAACCACACAGTCCCAAACAGACAACTAAGTTATCCCAAAATATAACTTAACCTCTCACACACACACACACCCTGACAGGGGGGGGGATGGGAGGGAATGAAGGCCTGACTAAAAGAAGGGGAAGGAAATATAATTTTAGTCAGAAAAGGGCTTAAAAATAAAGAAATTAGAAGGTATTCTGAAGAAAAGTGAAAAAAATTAAATTTTAGGGGCAAAAAGTAGTTAAACTCTAACACTTACCAGGAGCTGGCAAAAGGAGGACCTTATCAGCGAAGCGGCAAACGAGATCTGGGTACTTACCGCCTTGCATCATGGGATATGGGGCTGCCTCGAGCTGGTAAAAGTGACTCTCGAGCTTAGCAAAGTGCCTAGTCGGAGCCGAGGATCGGCTCCGAACCCATCAAGCAAGAATGAAGGCGAGATTGACAACTTAACATCCTGCATTTCCTCATTATCAGAACATTCAGAATTTGTCAACATTTTCTGTTTTAGCAGTGACATTAAGTATTGCTGATAGTTAAGCATATAAAACTGACAATTTAAAGCCCTTACATCCAAGGTAGCAGAAGTGTAAACTTATTTCCCCCATCTGTCCAGTGCCCTAGAATCCCTATCAGAGGGGACAGGGTTTTTTGCAGTGGAAGCCTTGACCCCTTTGGGACCCATATAGTTTCTGGGTCAGCAGCAGGATTTTTATATAGAAATTTATGAGAGTCTGGAACCCTGTAGTATCTGTCTGGCTTAACAGGTGCAGGGGGTAAAGAGTCAGGAGACAGGCCGGACTCTGAAAATACATCATCTACAATGTCTAGAACAGGTGGAATAGCAAGAGGTCTGTGCTGAGGTAGTAAAAGAAAGTCTCTGAGCCTTTTCTTAGATTACGAGTAATCTTGGCTCTCCCAGTGAAAATTCTCCCTCATGGTATGCAGGGTTTCCCCAAAAGAATAATCCTCAGGAGGAGAGGCTGAAGGAATAGATTCTTCAGCATCAGAATCCTCATAGGGAGGAAGAGAGTATCCCTGTTCAGAAGAGGAGTCAGAGAAAATGGAAACCTGATCAGAAAAGTCATATTCTGTCTCTTGCCTTGGCCTCTTATCAGGAGGGGGATGGGAACCCCTGATCAAACTAATTAGGTCTTCGGCCATTTTAAGCATCTGTTTCTTAGGCATGGAAGTTTGTCCAGGAGAATGCTGTACTTATTTCTTTGTCTTTAGAGCTGTTTTAGTCTTTGCCTTTGAAGCTGAGGTTGGCTTAACATATAACTATGTAGGTCTGAAAACACCCTCAGAAGCCGATGCCTGCTCAGCGGCTCCGGACCCATCTGAGGGAATAGTTTCCGAGTGTCCAATACCTTGAGTATCCAGAGGCCTAGTCGGCTCCACATGGGAGTCGGAAGCGGCCTGTGGCTCTGAGGTAGCGGGCGCCAGGGGCTGCGAAAGCGCCTCACTGAGAACCAGCGAACGGCCTAGCGGAGGCCTTGTCATCGGTTTTGGTCCTCGGATGCCTTTTCTTTTCCTTTTCCTTGTGCTTTTTATAAACTCTGGTCATCGGCTGTTCTGACGGCATTATATAATTAAATCTTCAGCCAAAGTAATGAAAGGCAAAATCGTACCGACGCTTAATAGTGCGTTGGTTAAATCTAGCACAAAACCGACAGCTAGTAACATCGTGGTCAGGGCCTAGGCAAGGAATACAGTAAGAATGAAAATCCTTATGAGGTATTTGCTTCCCACAAGAAATACAATTGTTAACTTTTTCTGACATCAGTCTGGAGCAAGAAAAGTGTCCCCAATGGGGTACTTAGCTTTAATGAAGACTTCGGATCTGAAATTCGAATTTGAAAATCTCAGGAGTCGGCCGACCGGCACTTGCGAACTGCTTTTGCTTCGGGCACTGCGCGGCAAGAAAGACTGAAGAAAATGGCGTCGGCTGCATCTTTTATACCCCTGGCGCACTGACGTCAGGGAAGAGGCGACAGCAACCGACGCCGGACCAGGACTTTGAAATTCAGGCCGACTGTGGGTAACCTGCCAGCAGGATAACCCAAGTGTAATGACTGCAACAGTGAAACACGATGAACATCAATCTTTCTATTAGTGGATATATAAAAGAACTGTCTAAATAAATATATTTACAAAAAAAAGAAGTTATGTACTCACCATAACATTCCATCTGAGTAGTTGTACTTCATTTGTCTTCAACTTGTGGGTTACGGATCCGTATCAGATCTGACACGGCCACATATCAAGTATCTGATCAGAGTTCCAAGCTCCTCCCCTTACCCATAATGGCCCCTGTCTCCTAACTCCCTTCAGATCTGGTTTGCTGCCCCATGCATAACGCATACCCGACCCAACAAGACCTTTCCACTACTAGCAACCTGAAAATCCTGAACCAAGGCAAAACCCAGGACATCCCTGAGGTATCCATGCATGTATATAGCCAGCACAAAGTGACAAGGTAGGGGGAAGGAGGGGGGATGGTTGAAGACAAATGAAGTACAACTACTCAGATGGAGCGTTATGGTGAGTACATAACTTTTTTATCTGAAGTAGTTGACTTCATTTGGTCTTCAACCTGTGGGACAGATTTCCCAGCTACTTACAGCTGGGTGGCCCTCATAGAAGGATATTCCGGAGCACGGCAGAGCCAAAGGATGCCCTGTTCCTGGATACGATGTCCAATTTATAATGTGAAATGAAGGTATGAGATGGGGACCAGTAGCTGCAGAACAGACATCATCCAGCCACACCCTGGACCAAAAGGCCACTGAAGTAGCCATAGATCTGATAGAATGTGCTTTTACCTGACCCGGAGGGAAAATTCCCTTGACAGAATACACCCCAAAAATGCATTGGGAAATCCAACGAGCAATTGTCACCTTAGAAATTGGTTTCCCTAAGAACGGTTTGAGTAAGAAACGAACAACTGATCAGATTTACGAAAAACTTTTGTCCTGTGCAAGTAGAATTGTAATTGCCTGTGCACATCCAGCAGATGGAATTTATATTCACCCCTATTCTGAAATGTAGGAAGATTGATAGTCTGATATTGGCTTCTGATGCTACTGTGGGAAGAAAGGACAGGTTAGTATACAAAGACACCCTATCCTTATACAAAATCATACAAGGAACCTTGATGGATAGTGCTTGAAGTTCTGACAATCTCCTGGCAGAAGTAATGGCAACCAAAAAGGTAGTCTTCCAAGATAGATACTGCAAATCTACTGAAGCTGCAGGTTCGAAAGGAGGGGAGACTACAGCCTGAAGCACTAATGTAAGGTCCCACGGAGGCGTAGGAACCATTACTGGGGGGTCTTAGAAGAAAGGCACCTTTAAGGAAGGTCTTGCAAAGTTTAGAAGAGGCTAATGAAGTTATGTTTCCCTCCCATATGAAAACTTTAAATTGCAACTAGTTGGACTTTGACAGTGGAGGAAATGGCACCTTGCTGAAAAATCCTTGCCAAAAAGTCTAATACTGCCAATGCAGGAGCAGTAAAGGGATCCAATGCCCGCTGCGAGGCCCATATGGAAAACCGTTTCCACTTGCTACGGTAAACCCTTCTGGTGGAAGACTTGTGAGCCGCCACCAAAATGGGTTTAACAGGAGATGATAAACCAGGAGTCCTAATAATCATGGGAAATGGAGCAGCCAAGCAGTGAGTTTCAGACTGTCCAGGTCTGGGTGAGGAATCCCCGAGGGATGAGAAATAAGATCCAGAACCAGATCCAATGTCCATGGTGGAAATACTAGATGAGGCCATAGACAGGGAAACCTGACTTGGCGAGGCCAGAATGGGACAATGAAGATCACAGTCCTCCCCAGCCTGCGAACTTTATGAAGAAACTTCAAGATGAGGGGCAGAGGAGGATAAGCATAAAGAAGACTGGGAGGCCAAGCATGAATCAGTGTGTCTCTGGGACTTCCCCCTGAGGGGGGTTCAGAGCGAAGAACTCACTGCATTTTGCGTTGGAAGGAGATGCGAATAGATCGCAGCAAGGACTTTAGAAAGATCTGCTCTGCCACTGAAGGATTCAGAGATCACTCGTAACGCATCAGGATAGATCTGCTGAGCCTGCCTGCTGGAATGTTGGACTGTCCCGGGGTGTGAGTTGCCACCAGAAAATGCCTTGTGGAGATCGCCCATTCCCACACTCTCATGGCTTCGCAACAAAGGGGGTAAGATCTGGTTCTTCCTTGTTTGTTGATGTACTAGACTGCCGACATGTCTGTCTGAACCACAATCGTCCCTAGAGGAAGATGGGCATGAAGGGCCTGCAGCGCAAGAAGAACCGCCCTCATCTCTAGGACATTGATATGCAAACTCAGATGGGGACCACGTGTATGGGCTTGTCCTTCCTGAGCAATGTCCCCCACCCTAGCTGGGAGGCATCCATGGTCACCTTTGTTTTGGGAAAAGGACGGAAGAAAGGGGCTTCCCCTGAATAGGTCCGGGGAATGACTCCACCACTGAAGACAGTCCTCGCATAATCGGGAGATTCGGACCGGATGAGACAATGGTAGAGCTAATAGAAACCATTGAACTGCAAGAGTCCACTGGAGAATCTGCATGTGAAGGCCCACTAAGGGTAATAGATTGATCGTGGCCACCAAAGACCCCAATGCCCTCAGTACTGTTTCTGTTGTTGGAACTTGGGCTTGAAGGATATACAAAACATGCAACTTCAGACAGTATACCCTGTCTGGGGTGAGAAAAACTTTCATTTGGATAGTGTCCAACTGAGCCCCAATGATGTCTAGGATCTGAACAGGGGGCCAGTGACGACTTATTGAGATTGATGGTGATGCTCAATCTTTTTGCTAGTAAGAGGAAATAATCCCTGACTTGGCAAAGTAGATGCTTGGAAGGGGCAGTGAAGAGCCATTCGTCCAGGTAAGGGGAGACCTGAATGCAATGAAGTCTCAGGTGAGCTGCTAATACTGCCATCACCTTGGTGAACATCCTGAGGGCTGTGGTGAGACCAAAGGGAAGGGCTCTGAACTGAAATGATTGGCTCTCAGCCTGAAGTGGAGAAACCTCTGAGAGTGCCCGTCCATCTTGATATGATAGCACGCATCCTAGAGGTCGATTGAGCACATCAAATCATTCACCTGCAGGTAGGGCAGGATGGATTGAAGACTGACCATCCGGAATTTTGCCTTCGCTACTGACAGGTTCAAGGTGGATAGATCCAGAATGGGTCTTAGGTCCCCAGTTTTCTTTGGCACTAAAAAGAACCTGGAATAAATGCCTGATCCAGACTGGCCTAGAGGGATGGGTTGGATGACTCGTTTTCTTAGCAGCTTATCTATCTCCAGAGCTGTTTCTTCCCTTTGTGCAGGTGTAATGTCTGGGAGGTGATTCAGTGGGAGAGGTGGTTCGATGAATGGAATGAAATATCCTCTGGATATAATTTGCAACACCCAACGATCTGCTGTTACGGACTCCCATGCTGTTGAGTGTAGTGATAGGTGACCCCTGACTGCCTCCAGAGATGAGCAGTTGGGCAGCACTTCAGGGCTGCTGCGTGGATCTGTCTGAGAACTGTTCTCAAGACTCACAGTTTCTCGGACCCCCTCTGCCTCTAGGATGGCATCTATCATAACCCCCTCTACCTCTGGGGGATGATGAGTCCTGAGCATCCCGGGAAAACGCCTGAGACTTCTGGAACCACATCTTCACTGTCCCTCGCCGATTCCTAGAAAAGGATCTCTGAGGGGAGAAGGGGATCCTGACGGCCGACAATGTCTTCCCATCCTTCTAACTCTGGACCATGGTCTTTCGAACTGACTTCCCAAACAGGGAAGAACCGTTGTATGGGGCATTTGCAAACAACACCTTAAAGGGTTATAAGAATTAACAAAGCTGGAGCCAGGCGTAGTGCCCGATGGCAACGCTAGTAGTGGCCACCCTGGCGCCTCTCTTCGTGGCATGGGAGAGAAGATGCATGGATGTATTAGCTACTGCCTTGAGAGTGGCCATCTGAGTGGAAAACGTCTTCCTGCCCTCTGCCAACATGAACACCAGGGTAGACTCAGCGATTTCTTTGACTAAGTCACGCTGCAGCCGAATTACGTGTGCCATGTAATTCAGTGCTCTTATGGAAAAAGTCGCTGAAGCGTACACCCACTTCCCAAAATGGTCCATCGCTCTTGACTCTCAGTCAGGAGGCTGGACCATAGAGCTCTTCTGTGCAAGCTCTTTTTTGTGGTGGCTGCCACAACCATAGATTCCACCGGGGACCCCTTATTCCAACAAGTCCTGTCTGAAGGGGGGCTAAGGACTTTATCAGGGTGCTTACGGATAGGCTCCACAGTCTCCGGTTCCTTCCACACCAGAGATGTTATCAGGTCCACTAAAAGATCTGCAGGAAGGGACACTCAGGAAGTAGATGGGCCTGTGCCGAATGACTCGAGGAACACTGACTCATCCGAGGTCAGTTTTTGGGCAGACCCCCCCCCCCGGCATAGGAGTTCCATGATGTCTCCAAAGGAGATGTCCTCGAGGAGTGATCGGGGGAACCTTCCCCTTTCTCCAAATCAGTGTCTTCAGTGAGGGACTCCAGTGGGGAGTCAAAGTGCCTCCCTCTTACACGTCTGCTTGCGAAGAACCTCCTCAATGGGAATCTCTGGGGAGGACTCACCAACGTTCTGCTTCTCCCTCAGGGGAGCTTCCTGAGGCAAAATGGACATAGGCTGTCCCTGAGAGTATAAGATGGAAGGGACAATACCCAAAGCAGAGGGAGTCTGGGCAAAGTCTGAGGACGAGATGATCAAGGGTCTTGACGGCATAGAAAGAACCCTCTCCACCACATCAAGGGCTGAAGGAGAACAGACATACTGAGAAGTACTAGTGGGAGCCGTTCTCCTCTAACCAAACAGGGGAGTCAGAGCCAAGACTTCAGGAGCAGAGACGCCGAAGGGAATACTGTGCTCAGACATACTTGGAGCCAACAGCAATTCCTCGGATCCGACCCTGAGCCTATAGGTCTGAAAGCTCGGATCCGACATGCTGAAGGCAATGGCCGGTGTTGAGGTACAAGGAACCGTAGGCGCCGACCCCTCGACTCAGAGGGTCCTCAGATTCAGGGGCTCCAAAACCTCAGGTCGGATCAGAGGAGGAGTGATCAGCATAAAAAAAGGCTGCGAGTTCCCTCCTCCAGAGGGAGAGGGGGCAGGCAAGACCCCCATCTGAATATGGGTGTGGATAAACCTCCACATTATCTTATCCATCTCTGCTTCACTGAGGCTCCAGGTGGAGTGGGAGGATGAGGCCACAGACACCAGTCTGGAATGCTGGTGAGAGGAAGCCCTGACAGGCGACAGGTTCTGGGATTCCTCTGGCTCCAGGAAGAATGTAGGGGAATGGAACCGGGGCAATCCAGCCCTGGTTTCTGGCCTAACTTTAGGCGGCAGGCCGACTGGGGCCAAGCGGTCGGTGGACCACTTCCTCGGCCTGTCTTTCTTAGACTTCTCCCCTTCCCTGGACCTCTTGGCAGGAGTTTGAGTCCCAGAGGTCAAGGAAGAGGAAGAAGTTGCAGCTACTGCTTCTGAAAAGGGGGACGTAGGGGCTACAGTCCTCAAGGAGGGAAGTAGTCCCTTTCAGGATAAGTTTATCCTTTCTGTCCTTCAGTGCTCTGGGATTAAACCCAGCACAGATAGAACAGGACGTCTGCAGGTGAGCTGCTCCCAGGCACACCATGCATAGATTGTGGCCATTGGCTGGGGAGAGCTTATGGCCACACACTGTGCACTTCTGAAACCTGATTTATTGGCTTCAGCCATGCTCTAAACAAGCCCAGACACACACTCACTCACACTAAGAAGAAAGAACAGAAAGGAAGAGGGAAACTTTTTTTCTTTTTTTAATCTGACGATTGTGTGGGGGAGGACAGATAGAAAAGTGAGGAAAAGAAAAATAGTAAAACATTTCAAAAATCACTCACAAAACCCAGCAACTAGCCTAGAACTCATACCACAATGCTTTTCCAATGGCAAATGAGATCTGGAGGAGGTAGGAGACAGAGGGCATTATGGGTAAGGGGAGGAGCTTGGCATTTGGATCAAATGCTGGATATGCGGCCATGTCGGATCCGATATGGATCAGTAACCCACAGGTTGAAGACCAAATTAAGTCAACTACTTTAGATCTACATTTGTTACATGGATTAGTGCCTTTAGTACTATGCTTATTTTCTAAAACTTTAACCTGTTCCTTAAAGCAGAGCTTATTTTTCAAAGTAGTTTATTTTTTATATGCAAATGAGGGGTCAGTCTCATAGACTTGCTTCAATTCAGGTACTTGTGCTAGCATAGGCCAATACTTTTTAATTATGTTCTGAATCTTGGATGTTCTATGGCCATATGTAACTGTATATATACACTGACCTAATTTTGATTGCTGTTTTGCTTTTCTGTCAAAACATTATCTGAATAGATGGGTGGGTATGAAGTATGTCTATCCTTCAGTATGTTGTCCTTAATCTGCTGTATGTTTACCTTGTTGTAACTTCTAGTGCAAAAATCTAACTCCAACTGCTCACTCAATCTAAAGTCTTGTGTATTCAGTCTGCAAGCACATGCCATTTGATTCTTTATTATATTATCAAACATAAATTAGGGGTACATACTATTCCTAGATTATCAAACATAAATTAGGGGTACATACTATTCCTAGATTATCAAACATAAATTAGGGGTACGTACTATTCCTAGATAAGTATGTACATTTTTCACTGGTTTCTTATATAAGGTAGTATTCAGTCTGCCAGTAAAATCCTTTTTTAATGTAATATCTAAGAAATCATTTTTTGTATAGTGAACATTTTTCTTGAACCTAAGAAAGGAGGTAGTAGTATGTAGAAAAAAAATAAAATCATCTATTTCATGTAAATGGCCATCCCAAAATACATAAAAATACATAATCAGCAAAACGTTTATAAAATGCTATCTTCTTATAGTAATTAGGGTTGCCATCAGGGGAAATCACATATTGTGTTTTCCAGTGGTTCATAACAATGTTTGCATATGTGCTAGACACTGGAGTTCCCATAGCAACACCTTTTAGTTGTTTAGAAATACCTTTTTGAAAAAGGAAGACATTATTAGTTAATATAAGATGTAACATATTACAAATCAGGTCAACATTTAAATACTTCATTTCAACCTGACTTAATATATATGCTTTTATCATATCCATACCCTGATCATTGGGAATGCATGTAAAGAGAGACTCCACATCCAATGTAACTAGGTAGCAAGTTAATAAAGAAATTGTTCTTTGCCCAAGAATATAGTTGTTTAAAAAAAATCAGAACGATCTATAACTATTGTTGTTGATGTGTCCAAGATCTATCTGTTTTAAATGTCTTTCTAAACATTTAGAGATGGGTTCCATAATCCAACCTCTAGAAGACACTATTGGGCGAGGTGGTGGTAACACTAATGATTTATGGACTTTTGGTATTCCATAGATAACTGGGATGACATATATATCTATATGCAAAAATTCATACAATTAACTTAGTAATAAGACCCTGTTCAAACATCTGCAAAATGCATTTGTTAACTGTTAAATAAATTTTCTGTACATTATTTCTAGTAACTGGTAAATATTCTTCAGAATTTAACATCTTAAACATGGTCTCTGGGTAATAATGCTTATTAAGCACTACTACACCCCCTCCCTTGTCTGCTGGTTTTATCACAATGTCAACATTCTCTAATAAAGTACAAAGAGCTAGATATTCATCTTTCACTAAGTTACAAAAGTGTTTAGTTCTATCAAATTTATATACATCATAAATTTCAGTTTCCACTATTGTTTCAAATGCTTGAATTACATTATTTGTTGGAAGTATGTATGTACTGCTTCTATAGCATGTATTGGAATAACCATATGTTATGTTATTTAACAAAACATTAAGATTCAATTTCGTGATGTAAAGCCTAAAATCAACTAATTCTTTAGCTATGTCAGTGTCCACTGCTGGCACATAATAAAGCCCTTTGTTTAACACTAAGTTCAGAGTCTGTTAATATATAGTTTGATGAATTAAAAACAATATTATTCATCTGCGATGTTACTATACCTCCTTTTGATTCATCTTTTTTCGTCCCTGCTGACTTTGGCTTCTTTTTCACTACGGGTGGCAAAGGGAATGGCTGTGTTATACTGCACACTTTTTTTTTTTTTTTTTTTGCTGTTGTGCAGTAGCCTCTACAGGATCCAAAGCAGTAACTAAATTAGCATTTACCGTTACAGTAGTAGGTTTTAAAACATCAGATATTAATACAGAAGATTGTTCAGCTGAAACTGATGAAAATGTAAAAGACTGTTTAGCAATATGCATTGTTCCATCAGAGGAATGAGCTACTGTTGTTTGAGCAGAACATTCAAAATTTTCTTCCACATTCGTATCCAAAAGTCCTGGATTGGTTAGAGATTGTAACGTGGATATCAATGCAGTCCTTGGATTGGGCCAATTGAATACATGCCCATTGCTGAAGTCCTGAAAGTCATGCTTTAGTTCTTTTTTTTTTCTTTTTAATGTCTATAAGCTTTCATTCAAAGTTAAGAATCTTGTTTAATACATTATGTAACAAGGACAAATGTATATTGTTTTCTATTTGATTTACTAACTTGTGGTATAACGTGGTAATTTTGTCTTTCAGCACTGTCTCTTAATAACAATATCTATGCAAAACATATTGTCTATTATAATTATTCAGTCCAAAGTTCAATTCCCAATGAGCTAGTACAAGATTGGAGTAGCTATTCGCACAAGCTGTGCCCACAGCTATGCCAACCCTCTGTAAATAAAATTGATCATCAAATAAAAAGACACTCTTTTCAAGAATCAATTCAAGTAAACTGCAAATCACATCTATTTTAGATTTGGATGTTATGGAGGGATATGCTTGGCTGTTTTAAAACTGAACTACATAAGAAGGCATGCAAGAAGAATTTGTTTTTACATAGGAACAGCATGCATCCTCGACATGCTTATAGGAATGTATTACGTGGACATGTTCTTAGGGTAATGAGACTGCACAATGATGATATTGCACTCAACAAAGCTGTTTCTGATTTTTTTGTTTTTCTGAGTTTTTAGCAAGAGGTTATGAGGCAACATAAATAGAGGACTGCATAGCTACTGCTAGAAGGGAAAGGGCAGAGGTAGCTAGACCTTATCTTTATGATGATCTGTCTGTTGAGAGAGACCTTACACGAAGACATGCTGATACAAAAACTATTAGGTTTTTCTTAACTTTTTCCAGCGATGTTAACCTTATATGTGATGTTATTAAGAAAAATTGGGGTATTTTAAGTACTAGTACCAAAGTAAGAAATAAGGTCAGAGATGTGCCCAGTTTTTCTTTTTGGAATAACCTTTCTTTGAGGAGGCAGCTATGTTATAAGAACAGAAGTTTTAAAGATGGCTCATTTTCAGAATGGAAAAGCACCTTTCCATGTAGGAGATGTAAAGCTTGCAAGCATCTATATTCCAATTATTATTTTGAGCATCTGGTTTTACGACATACGATAGAATTTTCTTTTTATGCTGATTGCTTAATTAGAAATGTGGTTTATTACGCTTTTTTGTGAGATTTGTTATGTTTTCTACATTGGAAAAACTAATCATTGCTTTAAAGATAGAGTTCTTGCATCTTAATGACAAAAGGAAAAAAAATCTTTGCAATGCGCTAGCACAACATGCTCATGATTTAGGAATTAATCATAAGTTTAATTTTTTTGTGTTAGAATTAATTTTGGATGATGCTAGAAGTGGAGACATTAAAAACAAAAGTGAAGTCATGGAGTTAAATTGGATTTTGGAACTGAAAGTAGACAAGCCCCCAGGCATTAATGGGAAGATCTCTTTAAAGCTAGTCTTGAAAGCACTGCCATTTCCACATTGATACGCAATAAGTGATGCAGTGCTTTCTATGTTTCTATGCATCAGCTAATATTAGGAAAGTTTGTTTGTCGATCATGTGCTTGAGCACATTAACATCATTGCAATGTATTTTTACGTCTATATCAATTCTATTTTTGTATTATATGCATTTCAATTGCTTTTATTGATGATTTTTTTTTCGGCTGCAGATGTAGAGGTGTTATTTCCAGCATTAATGCGGACTCTATCAGTGATGGTTGCAGGTATAAGCTATTATTTTTAAACTGAAAGTTTTTAGTCTTGGACACTTTTTTTCATTTTTGAGAGATGCAGACGTTCAGATGCAGTAGTAATTATTTCAGAAGTCGAGGCTAGCACTGTATTTTTTTTAAGTTAGTACCATGTGCATTAAGTGTTTTATGACTGGTTAATCTGCTTTTTAAATTTTGCATGTTTTGTTTAGGTATGGTTTGAGGAAGAGGTCATTTAACCACAAAAGCTCTTACCAATTGCTTTGTTTTAAGCTGGTTATTAAACATTTTTTTGTCAGAGCCGTGTTGCTCGCAGGAGTTTTCTTTTAGCTGTAATTATAGAAAAACTAGCACCTTCTTTGAAAAGAGCAGCCAGAAAATCCAGAACAGAGACAGAGGCAGTGAAAGAGTCAACATTGTTTCTTAATGCCCAAAGGGAAAATCTTTTCCATTTGCTCTTGTAAACCTTCTTGGTGGAATCTTTTTGAGATGATAATAAAATGGTATGTATTAGGGAAGCAAGCCTGGGATGTCTCACTATCACTGTAACTGGAGAAAACATGTGGCTAGTCTGAAGCCTGGGGTGTTGGGATGACTTATCCCTGAAGGATGAGAGAGAAGATATGGAGTTTGGTCCAGTATCCAGGGGAGGATAACAAAAGATGAGTTCAAAGGAAGGGGAGCCACACCTGGTGAGGTAAGAAAGAAGCAATGAGGGTGACTGAACTTTTCAACTGAATTGCTTGCCGAATAAATTTTCAGATCAAGGGAAGCAGGTCATAGGTGGAAAGGAGACCAGATGGCCAAATATGGGGGTCAGGGTAAAATACCTGCTGCACTTGTGTTTGTAGGGAGAAGCAAAGAGATCTCAGCAAGGGTGGTCCCAATAATGGAAAATTTCCTTCGCCACTGACTGTTTGAAAGACCACTCATTAGGGATCAGAATGGACCTGCTAAGTTTGTCTGTTAGGATGTTGGATTTCCCAGGAATGCGCACTGCAACTAGAAAGCAATTAATGGAGATTGCCCACTGCCACACTCTCATAGCCTCCCAGCAGTCAGTCAGACTGAGTCTCCCCTTGTTTGTTGATGCACCAGACTACAGACATACTGTCAGTCTGAATTGCAATAGTCCCTAGAGGAAGACCATTTTGAAATGCCTGCAGCACTAAACGGACTGCTCTCATCCCCAGGACATTGATATGCGAATTGGTCTCTTGGGGGGGGGGGGATACTTGCCTTGGACCATCCTTCCCAAGTAATGCCTCCCCACCCCAAATGGAAGGTGTCCGCAGTCACTGTAGCCATTAGGGGAAGAAAAACAAAAGGACAGCCTTGGTAACTGTCGTCTGACTGGATCTACCAATGAGTATGGTGTTTTCATACTGGTGTAAGCTTGACTGGAAAAGATGGGGGTTGTCGAAGAATAGACCATTGAAAAGTTAGAGTCCACTGAAGGACAAGCATAAAGTAATGTGCTAAAGTGAGGAGGACTATTGCTGCTGCCACAGGCTCTAAAGCTTGGAGAATTAATCTGGCTTGAGGAGATGGATGGGATAGAATTTGATGAACCTGAGATCAGAGTGTGTCTATGCAACAAGTAGGAAAATAGTCGATTTGTGTTGTCATGTTCAGACGTGAACCAGTAAACTCCAGGCTCTGTACCGGTGTCAGATTTCATTTGGTATAATTGACCGTTATTACTTGGTGAGTGACAAATCTGAAGCAAATAGTCCCTGGACTGTTGTAGGAGATGCATGGTAGGGGGCAGTGAGGAGCCAGTCATCTACATATGGAAACACTCGGAATCCTTTTAATCTCAAGTGAGCTGCCACCACTGCCATACATTTGGTGAACACCCTGGGGGCTGTGGTGAGCTCAAAGGGTAGAGCTCTGAACTGGTAGTGACCGACTCCCAGCTAAAAGTATAAGTGCCTTTGAGAGCGCCTGTTGATTTTGATATGATAGTACACATCCTGAAGATCTATGGAGCACACCCAATCGTCTCTGTGTAGATATGGCAGAATGGACAAGCCAGTGACCACTCTGAAGTTTGACTTTTTCATATACTGATTTAGTTTGCTTAGAGACAAAATTCATCTCAGGTCCCCTGTCTTTTGGAGCACTAAAAAGAAGCATGAGTCTTGTGGTCTGGTGGGACCTCCTGGATGACTCTTGTCTAGCAGCTTTTGAATTTCTTGTGCTGCAGCCTTCGTCTGACTGGGTGGAACATCGGGAAGCTTCTTTGTTTTGTAGACTGGGGCTGGAAAAATGGTACAAAGTAACAAAAAAGTTATGTACTCACCATAATGTCCTATCTGTGTTTACCATTTTCATTCCCTCTCAACAAGTGGGTTTGGATTAGACTTGGCCACTTTTTCCAGCTCGTGAAACACTGAAAGCTCTCTAGCTTCTCCCTTACCCATAAGGCACTAGTCCCCTACCGTACTTTTGATCTTGTTTGCTGACCTTTTAGCTAATATAGTAAATAACAGATAAAGTATATGAGATAACAGTATCTTAAGCGCTAATGAAGGCACATTGGTTCCTTTAGCATCTTTTAATCCTTCCAGAAGTTAAACTGGTAGGGGGTTGGAGGGAGGGGAAGTTTAGGAAGAATGAAAACTGACAACACAGATGGAACGTTATGATGAGTGCATAACTTTTTTAATCTGATATTGTCATTTTCATTAATTCCTCAACAAATGGGACAGAGTCCTCAGCTACCTAAATTCTAGGAGGACTCTAAGAAAGGACATTCCTGAGCACCATTGAGCCACAGGCTGCTCTTCCCCTAGAGACCAGATCCAAATGTAATGAGCAATAAAGGTATGAGGATTTGCCCAAGTTGCAGCTGCACAAATATCGTCCAAGGAAGATCTGGATGAAAATACATAAGTTGCCATAGACCTGATGGAATGAGCTTTTGATGGTTTTAGCAAAGACAAGCCCAATTTATTATAAACAAAAGTAATACAATCAAACATTTGGCTAAGGTCACTTTACTAACTGGTTTGTCCAATTTTGAATCCAAAAAGGAGATACTTGATCTGATTTCCTGAACATCTTTGTCCTATGTAGATAAAAAGTAACTGTGTGAACATCTAACAGGTGCAACCTATACTCTCCTTTGTAAAATATGGAAAGAAAACTGGAAGGTTGATAGTTTGACTGATACTGGATTCTGACATCACCTTACCAAGGAAGGAAAGGATGGATTGGTTCATAAAGACACCCTATCCTTATGAAAAATCAAATAAAGAGGCTTAGAAGATAGGGCTTGAAGTTCTGAGACTCTTCTAGCAGAAGTAATGGCCAATAAAAAGACAATCTTCCAGGTTAAAAATTTTAGTTCTCATTTGGCTTATGGTTCAAATGGAGAGTGGGTCAAAGATTGTAAAATCAAGTTCAAATCCCACAGGGATGTGGGGATCTTTAAAAGGTGGTCTAAGAAGAAAGGTTCCCCTTATAAAGGACGTACAAAGTTTGGAAGAACCTAAAGTGAATTCTTTACACCAACATGAAAACTGGAAATGACAGAAAGTTGTACTTTAATATTTGAAGAACTAGCACCTTCATTAAAAATTGTAGCTAAAAATTCAAGAACTTTAAGTACTGGAGCTGAAAAGAGGTCAGTGTCATTTTGCTATGCCCAAACAACAAAATCTTTTTCATTTACTTCTGTAACTTTTCCTAGTGGATGCTTTGTGGGAAGACAGAAGAATGTAACAGATGGTGGAAGAGAGCCTGGGCTGTCTAGCTATTAATGGAATTGGAGAAGCCATGCTGTCAGTTTTAGGCCTAAAATGTCCAGGTGTATCACATCTGTTGGGTGAGACAGGAGGTCTGGAACTGGATCCAGAATCCATGGTGGGTGAAACAGACAAGCGCAAACAAAGAGGAACCAAATCTGATGAGGCCAATATGGAGCAATGAGGATGACTGTGCTTTTCAATCAGATACTTTCTGAAGGAGTTTGAGGAGAAGAGGTACTGGGAGAAAGGTGTAGAGGAGACGGGGGGGGGGGGGCAATCGTGTAGAAGACCATCTCTCTGACTCCCCCAATGGGGGAGATAAGGGCAAATAACCTGCTTCACTTGTTGTGGGGAGATGCAAAGAGATTGCAGCAAGGTTGGCCTCATAGACAGAATATCTCTTTTCTGCCACTTTCTTATTGTGAGACCACTCATGAAAAAACAGAATGGACTGCTCATCTTGTCTGCTATCACACTGGATTCCCCTGGAATGTGTGTTGCTATCAGAAATTGATTGATGTGATCACCCATTGCCATGCTCTCAAAACTTCTTGACACAGTGAGTAAGATTTGGTTCCTCCTCGTTTCTTGATTTACCAGACCACTGACATATTGTCCATCTGAATCACAATAGTCCCGAAGGGAGAGTGTTCTGGAAGGCCTGTAATACTAGGATGACAGCTCTCATTTGTAAGACAATGATATGTGCAAGACCTCTCCAGTGGACCATGTGCCCTGGACTGTTTTCCCAAGAAGTGCCACGCCCCACCCAATTTGGGAAGCATCCGTGGTAACTATGGCCTTGGGCTGAGGGAGAATGAAGGGACGACCTTGCATTACCTGATCAGACTAAATCCATCACAGGAGGTAATTTTTGCATGCTTGAGTTATTCTGATATGAGTGCACAAAGGTTAGTGAAGAATAGACCACTGAGTCACTAAGGTCCACTGAAGAATTCTCACTTGGTATCTTGCTATCGGAACCAAAACTATCACAGCAGACATTCCCCCCAAAGCTTGAAGGATCAATCAGGCTGAGACAGAACAACTTTGGATTATCTTTCCGACTTGAATTTTTATGGTTTCTACCCTTGGTAAAAGAAGAGAGGCTGTCAGGCATATTGTATCGAATAACGAGCTGATGAACTGCAATATTTGAGTTGGTTCTAGTCCAGATTTGTTGTGATTAATACTAATTCCCAGGTCAGAGCATAATAGGAGTACATAATTTTATGCTTTGATCAGCTGATGCCTGGTCAGAGCAATTATTAGCTAGTCATCTATGTAAGGAAGCACCTGAAATCCTTGCAGTCTCAAGTGAGCTGCCACTACTGCCATGCATTTGGTGAGCATCCTGGGGGCTGTGGTGAGATCAAAGGGCAGAGCTCTGAATTAGTTGTAAATGGCTCCCAGCTGGAAGTGTAGAAATCTTCTGGATCATCTGTTAACTTTTATATGACAGTAAAATCCTGAAGGTCTATCAATCACATCCAGTCGTCCTTGTGCAGAAAAATCAGAATGGTCTGAACCTTGACCATCTGGAACTTGGTATACTTGTTCAGATTGCTGAGGTTCAAAATTGGTCTCCAGTCCCCTGTATTCTTTGGCACTAAAAAGAATTGTGAGTAAGCTCCAGACTCTTTCTGGTCGGTGGTCCTCTTGGATGACTTTTTTTCTAGTAGCTTTTTTTTTTTATTTCTAGTGCTGCTGCTTTCCTATGAGTGAGTGAACATCTAGAATTCTGTTTACTGTTGGGGGGGGGGGGGGGGTAGGGAAAAGGGTTTTATATAACCTCTGGAAATAATCCTCTGCACTCATGAATCTTTTGTAAGCTCTAGCCAGGCTCTGGTGCAGGGATAAATGACCCTCAACTGCCTCCAGAGGTGGACAATCAGGGCTCCTTTCAGGAGCACTGGCAAGATCTGTCAGAAAAAGTATCTCTAGATCCTTGGTTTTACGAGCCTCCTCTACCGCATGGGTGGCATCTTCCATTAGAGTTCCCCCCTCTGCCCCAGGGGAACTGTCTCCACCTGGATCTTGGAAGGGACTGTGGGATTTTCTGAACCACATTTTTCAGCCACCTCACTGATTGCTAGTGAAGGTCCTTTGAGGAGTTGAAAAACATATGCCCACAGCAAACAGGGTTCTACTTTTCTGCTCACACCTAGACAGAGTGTCTTTAAGTTTGGAACAAAAGAAAGAACTTTCATCAAAGGGAGCACTGGCAAAGGAAGACTTGAAGGGCTCCACAAAAATCACACAGGTATATCCAGCAATGCCTCCTAATGGAAATGCCTGAACCCACCACCCTTGAGTTACCTTCAGCTGCATGTAAGATAAGCCTCATGGATGAATTTGAAATAGACTGTAGGGTAGCTAGCTGTGAGGTAATCGAGCTCTCTGACTCAGAAGTAATGGCCCCAGAGAAGGATCTGGTTAAGTTCTTTAATCAAATCCCTCTGAAGTGTGCCAAATAATTCAGCGACCCAAGTATAAAAGTCACTGAAGCATATACACACTTCCTGAATCTGTCCTGCACCCTAGACTCCCTGTAAAGGGGATGAACAGAAGAACTTTGTTCTGAAAGTTCCTTCTTTGTGGCCACCACTATGACCATGGCATCAACTGGTACTTCTTTGCTCCAAAATTCCCTATCTTTGGGCGGTGCCAGTATCTTGTCTGGTTTCTTGGGAATTAGCTCAACTGAATCAGGTGCTTTCCACACCCACTGAGAGATCAAATCAATGAGCTCATCAGTAGGAGGAGCCACCCAGGAGGTAGATGGGCCAAACCCAACAGCCTCCAGGAATACTGACTCCTCTTGGGAAGGGTTGCTGGTGGACCAACCACCCTCCTTTGCTTGAGGATCTCTACTACATCTCTGAGAAATCATCAGGTGGTGATCTTGTGGACCCTTCCCCCTCATCAAAATCAGTATCTTCTGTGAGAGACTCTTGAGGAAAGTTTAAGTGGCTCCTTTGCACTTTCTCTTCCTAGAGACTTCCTCAGCAGGATGTTCCAAAGAAGTATCGGAAGATATCAATACACCTGTCAGGTATCATGCAGACGTTGGGCTGGCTGTCCCTGTGGTGTATGAAGCTGAAGCTCAAGATGCAAAGACAACTGGGTCTGGGAAGTAGAAGCTAAAGAGGGTGGACACACCCTTTCTCTTGGAGCAGAAAAAGCCCTCTCCATTACCTCGAAAGCAGAGCAGAGAGAAAGAAACTGATGGCTCCAAGAAGATATGCTTCCAAACTGTCAGCTCCATTCAACCCGAAGGCAAACCACTCAAAGCAGGGGTCACAGCCAAGGCTCTAAGGGGGGCAGAGATGACTCCGACAATCTCGTAGTTGACGCCAACACCTTGGCTCAGGTGACTACACTACAGCTCCAAGAGTTATCCAGCTCTGACGCACCCTGAGCCAGTGCATTTGGAGATGATACTGGTGTAGAACATACAAGGATCTTTGGATCTGATACAGGCACATCTGGGATTCTCTGCTCCAACTTCTCCGAAACCAAAGGTTGGCTTGAAGAAGAGACAAAATAGGTGGGGTACTACTAATAAAGGTCTCCAGATCTGATGGGGCAGAAGCCGAGAGAACCCCCATTTGAATTTGCATCGAGAGAAATTTCCTCATCATCCTATCCTCATCTGATTTGGTCAGACATCTGGAGGAACAAGAAGAGGAAGCAATGGAAGAAGGCCTAGCATGGGGAAATCTTTCCAGGAAAGGAGATGGGAGACAGGAAGATATCAGATCCAGAGTCAGAAGAGATCATATCCGAGGAGATCTATCCTTGTTTGATATTTTCAGTGAAGGTTTCAAGCTTAAGCTGAAGAACCTGAAGGGTCCAGTGGATGCTAAGGTTAGATATATAAAGTCTACTTTTACTCAGAGTAAACAGTTATAACTTGAGAGCTAACAGCAATCAAGTCCATATGTGAAGGGGGGAAACGATATCTGAAGTATGGTAGGGGATTAGTGTATTATGGGTAAGGTAGGAGCTCGAGAGTTTTCAGTATCCCACGAACTGAAAAAGTGTGTGAGTTAGATCAGAGGGTCAGATCCAAACCCATTTGTTGAGGAATGAATGAAAATGACAACATTAGATCTCTGGATATTATTTTTAGCACCTAGGTGTCTTTTGTTATAGCAGTCCAGGCATCTGGGTGCAAGGACAAGCATCCAACTAACTCCAGAGATGGGCAGTCAGGCCGCACTTCAGGAGCACTGAAAGGTCTATCTGGGAAATCAAAGAAACCCTGATTTTGTGGGCTTCATCTGCCTTGAGGAAGGGATCTGCCATTAGAACTGCCTCCTCAGCCACAGAAGTTGTTGTCTCCATGCGAATCCTGGAAAGGTCCCAGAGATTTGTAGAACCACATTTTCTTACCACCGCTCTGATTTTCAGAGAAAGTTCGTTGAGGGGTAGAAAACTTGATTCGTACGGCAGACAGGGTCTTTCCTTCTTGTTAGCTGTGGGCAAGTGTTTCTTTGACAAATGGACCAGGTAAAGATGTTCCATCAAGTCGCATAGCCGCATTCAGGCACGTCTCCTTACAGCAATGACTGAACCAGCCTCCTGTGAAGCACCTTCTGCTGCATGTGAGATCAACCACATGGATGAGTTGGAAATTAATAGGACAATGACCAGTTGAGAAGATGATCTTTTGAAATCCTCTCTGGACTCAGATACAGAACTGGACAGTTCTTTGGCCAAATCTCTCTAGACTTGCAAAGTGTGCCAGATAGCAACCTTCACTATGAGGTCTGTTAACTAAGGCAAAAACTCACTTTCCAAATCTGTCCAGTGCCCTAAACTCTCTGTTTGGTGGGTGGACAGGAGAGCTCTGTTCTGCTAGCTCTTTTTAATGGCTACCTCCACTACCAATGCATCTACATGGACTCCTTTGTTCCAGTGGGTTTTATCTTTTGGAGTGGCTAAGATCTTGTCAGGGTGACACGGTATTGGGTCAAGTGAATCCAGCTCCTTCCATGCCAGGTGAAAGACTAGATCAATAAGCTGATCTACCTGGGGGGCACCCAAGACGTAGATGGACCAGAACCAAACGCCTCCAGAAATACTGATCGATTCCTCTGGAGAAGGATTATTAGATGACCAACCTTTGGTTTAACGATCTCTAATATGTCTCCAAAGTAGAAATCATCAGGTGGTGATCTGGTTTAACGATCTCTAATATGTCCCCAAAGGAGAAATCATCAGGTGGTGATCTGGAGGGACGCTTCTCCTTCCTCAGAATCAATATCTTCAATGAAACTCCAAAGGAGAATTTATGTCCATCCTCCTGCATGTTCTCTTCTGATGGACCTCCATGGAGGATATTTGGGGAAAGTTTCAGAAGAGAGACAGAGAGTTCCTCAACAGGAACCAGCTGGAAGCTAGCTGGAACTGGCTGTCACTGTGGAATAGGTCTGATTGACTCAGAGCTCAGAACTGAGGAAGGAATAAGGGGGGGGGACTCCAACAGGAGAGAGTGACCGAGATTTTAGAATGAGAAAAAAAAATCCCTTTCCACAACCTTGAAGTCAGATGGACCCAGAGAAGTTGTGGCCACCCGCACCAGTGCAGAGTATTACAGTATGGGTAGATCACTACTACAACCAGATCTGTGCCTGGAAAGTGGAACCCGACCAGAGCTGTCTGACGCCAAGGAACAGGGAAGGATCCGACAACATCAGAGCAGATCTCAGCCACACAGATCTGATGCTGACACTTCAACTCTGGGACCAGTTCTGATACAGAGGCATAGGAGCAGAACTTTTCATGGATGCTGTCGGAGTAGAGGAAATAATTCTCTATGGATCTGACTCCAGAAATCTTGGAGCTGTTGGATCCTGGGGATACAAACTTGTAGGATGGATTGGAGCAGGAGATAAGACTGTGTGAGTAGTGGCCATAAGACTCACAGATCCAATAGGGGATGCAGCAGAGATAAACACCATCTGGATCTGAGCTCTGAGGAACTTGTGCATCATCCTATCCACTTCTGTTTCAGAAAGACTTCTGGAGGACCTGATGGATGATGTAGTTGACTGCAGTCCAGAGTGCTTTTTGGGAGTCTGCATGAAGGGGGAGTGCAGCCCAGGGGAGATCAGATCCAAGAGAAACTCGGGTGAACAAGCTCTAGGAGTGTACAATGTACTAAATTTAGGATATGAGGGTTTGGGATCCATAACCTCAGTTGTAGGACTTGCTGATATGATAATCGGATCCCATGGTTTAGGATATGGAGTGCTCATTTTTGAGTCCGAAGTAGTCGGATCCCATAGTTTGGAAACTTTTGGAGGCAGTTCCGAGGAAGTCCTGGAAGACCCAAAGCAGGAGTCAGAGCCAAGGCTCTGAGGCTGCAGAGATGGCTCCAACAATCTCGGAGACAACTCCAACACTTTGGCTCCGACGCTCTCCGAGCTGGTACACTCAGAGGTGGTACTGGTGTAGAACATACTGTCCCTGAGGAATAGGTATGATGGACTCAGAGCCGAGGAGGGAATAAGGGGGGGATCTGATAGGAGAGAGACCAAGTCTTTAGAATGAGAAAAAGCCCTTTCCACAACCTTGAAGGCAGACAGACCTGGAGAAGCTGTGGCCACCCACACTGCAGCAGAATGTTCCAGTATGTGTAGATCATGACTCTGACCAGATCTGTGCCTGAAGGAGGGAACTGGACCAGAGCTGTCCAACACCAAGGCTCTATGAGGCAGGGAAGCATCTGACAACACTGGAGTAAATCCCAGCCCCACAGATCTGATATTAACATTCTGGCTCCGGGACCAGTTCCGATCTGAAGGCATGCAGAACTGGTCAGGGATGCTGTCGGAGTTGAGAAAGTTATTCTCTTTGGATCTGACTCCGGAACTCTTGCAGCTGTTGGATCCTGGGGCTACAAAACTGTAGGACAGACTAGAGCAGGACATGAAACTGTGTGAGTAGTGACTGGAAGACTCATGGATCCAATAGGGGACAGAGTAGAGATAACCCCCATCTGGATCTGAGTTCTAAGTAACTTTCACATCATCCTATCTACTTATACTTCAGAAAGACTTCTGGATGGCCTGATGGATGATGTAATTGACTGGGGGTCTAGAGTGTTTTGGGGAGTCTGCATGAAGGGGGAATGGAACCTAGGGGAGATCAGATCCAACAGAAACTGGGGTGAAGAAGCTCTAGGAGTGTACAATGTACTAGGTTTAGGATCTGAGGGTTTGGGAACTGTAATCTGAGTTGTAGGACTTGCTGATACGAAAATCGGATCCGATGGTTTAGGATACGGAGTGCACATTTTTGAGTCCAAAGAAGTTGGATCTGATAGTTTGGAAACTTTTAGAGGCGGTTCCAAAGAGGTCCTGGAAGACTGTCTCAGAATGTCATATTGAGCAGGCTGTGTTTAACTGAGCTGCTCCTAGACAATATATGCACTCTTTGTGGGCATCAGAGTTAGGGATTTTGTGCCCACAAGAAGTGCAGTATTAAAAACCTGTCAGCTTGTCGGTCATGACAGTACGAAAAAAAAGAGAAAATTATGAAAGACAAAAATAAGAACAGCAATTTTTTTAAGAAAAAATTACAAACAATGGTGCCTAATAATTACCGTATTAAAAGGGTAGGAGGAGCAGAAAAAGTAAGTACAGGAAGACAAATTACCAATGAAGGTAAATTTAAGAATTTACTATTAAAATAGTATAGAGACTCCTGATGCAGGAAACATGAAGACCAAGAGGGAGGATTACAATATAGAGAAGATACAGTTTTTGCCAAGTAAAAAAGTTTACAAAACAGTAAGTAACGTTGAGAGAGAAGGACCCTATGTCTGAGTGCAATGGCGGCAAATGAGATCTGATGTGCTGGGGATGTACTAGGGCATTTGGGTAGAGGGAGGAGCTCGACAGTTGGATCCAAAGTCTGAAGTATGCAGCCGAGTCAGATCAGAGGATTGGATCCGTAACTCGTTCATTGCAAATTGCTGTTCTTTCCAGTCAAAAATCTTACAAAATGCAATTCTGTGTACATGATGAAACTCAAAATACAAACTACTGCTATAATTGCATGCTGCACATCATTAAATCTCAAACTCTACCAAGACTGGACAGCTATGAATGAAAGTTATATGCCTGCCATAAAATTAGATCTTCATGATTCATGTCCATCCTCTTCAAAACAGCAGGATTGGTAGCTACAGACGTCATGTTGGTACATGCAGGGCACTTTTTAACGTATGAACTCCTCCCCTTACTTACACAATGCACCATGCTTCCCTCTCCTCTCCTGACTGAGTTTGGCCAAGGGTCAAGAATATCCGCTAAGGGTCTTTTCAAGATGGCTGCACACTGATTAAGAGCTTAACTTCAGCTCTCCCAGTTTGAAAAAAGAAACTGAAATACAAAGGCCTGGAACTCAGTCACTTTTAGTAAATTCAGTTATTAGCTAGTAAGTACACTGACTGGAGGCCAGCAAATAAGAAGCTAAGAAAAACTGAAAAAATCAATTAGAAAAGGTGAAGAGGATATATGACTGGGAAGAATCCTGCAGTTGTTCAGCAAAAATAATTTTAATCTCCAGTTTTGGTGCAAGACATGATTTCCAGTAATCTAGACAAAAAAAGTAAAATGTGCTCAGAATAAAATAAAAACAGTGAAGGAGTATATCAACTCAAATAACAAAAGGTTGAAAAAAACAGAAGAATCTTTAAAAATATATTCATATGAGGTGATGACACTGCAAAAATCAGAGGTTGAAATGAAGAAAGGACTGGAGTAGAAGACTGCTCAAGAAGAATGTTTCAAAAATGGTAGAATTAGAGGACACAGCACATAGGGAAAATCTGAGATTTTCTGCTGTACCAGATAAACTAGATGGAACAGACTATATTAATTTTATGAAGACAGAAATAAACTGGACTGGTATTCCACAGGAGGATTTGAGAGGATTTGTTAATTCAAAAGGCACATCGTGTGTATGCTCCAAACCTGGCCATGGCAAAGCAGCCAAGACCTGTATTAGTAAAGATGCAATCGTACTAGCAGAAAGAGTTGATTCTGACAAAACTGTGGCAAAAGGGCAAAGCAGGAAAAGGTGGAGACAGTAGAGTGTTTGCGGAAAATTACTATTCATTGTGCACCAGGCAGAAGAGAAACAAATTTATGCCAACAGTCAAGGAATGTCAAGAGGCAAGTGTGAGATTCAAGCTGCTTTATCCAGCTGTCTTCAGAACATTTTTTCCTGGAGGATCAAACTAATTTTTTGATGCAGAACAGACTAGGGAGGAAGAACAAATGTTTGTTCAACAAAAAGGGAGCCATCAAGCAGGAGACTCTGCCTCTCATTCTTCTGATAAAGTTCAAGGAAAGATTCTGCCAGTTAAATCTTTTCCAGTGTAATAAAGGAAAATGCTTGAAAGATGGAGAAAAGCACAAGAGTTGTCTAAAAGAATTGGGAGTACCTTGGAATTGAACCAGAGTTGGTAGATGGCAGACAGAGATGAGCAGGAAGAACATTATTAACACAAAAATTAGTGAATAAATGTGAGATTACAAGTATTACATTTCTGAAATATGTCTGTAGAAAAAAGTGGAAATAATGGACTTTAACTTTTTTAAACTGTGGGGAAATAAAAGGCATTTGCCTCACTTCATGTCATTAATGTTTGGAAGGACAGGAAAGAGGAAGGAAAACAGAAATTGGAAGTAAAATAATTTCTGTTCTTAACAGTATTTCTATAAAACTTTTCATGATATAAAATTATATGTTTTACAGTTAAGAATTTTTAGTTATTGCTGTACATGATAAAGATACTAAAGTAAACAGATGTTTGTTCTTTCATCTTTTTTTAGTATTAAGAAATGTAAGTATTACAAATGTAAAAAGGAAAAAAAAGCTAGACAAAAGCATGTTTAAGTTAATTGGCTGTAATCTTGGGTTGTTGATGTGGAGAATGTGGTACAAAAGTACAGATCATAATACATGTGGAACTGATATGTTTTCTATTACTTTTGCATAAGTGAATGTCTGGATAAAGAACAATGGGTCTCGCAGGTATAAAAGGAAGAATATTTAATTATATTAAGAAATGCAGAATGCAAAGAGCGATACTACAAGAGATTCATTTGGAATGAACTGATAATGTGAATTTGATAAAGAAAGGATTTCAGAATGAATAATCAGCAGAAAATCAGAGACAAAGAAAAACAGGAGCACATCTATTAATTACTTGAGGAACTCCAATACTGACTGACAAAAAAAAAAAAGATAATAGATACGCTGACATGTATTTATATTGCACCTGAAACTGTTATTATGGAACTTAAGAAAATTTTGGGAGAAATTATTTCAGCGTGGAATATTACTTATAGGTAGGGAATGGAATTTGATTTGCAACAATAAGGATGTATCTCAGGGGCCTAAAAGTCTAAATATAACAAAAGAGGGTAGATTTCTGAAGAAATTTATGAAAATACTTGAAATGGTAGATGTGATTTCAGTCGTAAGAACTCTGAGAACATTTACATGTTATTTGCCAAAGTACAAGAACTGGGCTAGACTAGATAGAAATTGTATTCCGCAGGAACAAGTGCATTTCATTGAGAGCTTTGACACACATCCAATAACCATTTCAGATCGTGCACCAGTAATAACCAAGATAAAACTTCAGCTTAATGAAGTAAAAATGAAACACTGGTGCTTTTCTACCTACCTGTTAAAAAGAGAAGAATTTAAACAATGGGTAATGGAAATTAGTGGAAATTATTCAGGAGTTATTAGGGAAGACAAAGTACTCCAGAAGTTAGAGAGTTGGATAAAATGAAAATGGAGTTTAAAAACACGGTAGGAATAAAAGAAAAAGAGATATGGTTAAGAAGTAACAAATTATTTAGAGGGCCTGTCAATGGTTAAATTATTGCAGAATAAGGGGAATCTCATAGAAAAACAAAAGGCACAACTGCAAAGTGCTAAAGAGAAAATAAGGGAGTACCGGGATAATATGCATGAGTTTAGAAAGATTGCTGTTAAGCAACTTTTTGTTTTGATAATAACTCCAGAACACAAAAACTTTTAGCACAACTCCTTAGACAACAGAAAGCAGAAAGGGCTGCTGCCAAATTTAAGGAGTTTATAAAAAAGAAAAATAACCACAGATCCTGTAGAGGTATTGGAGATATTTTGGAAATTCTATGAAAATTTGTGTAAAGCAGACACATGAGGAAGAAAAAGCACAAATGGAAATATTTATGGAAGACTAATACAGTAAGGTTAGAGATAGATGAGGCTCAACAATTAACAGTTCAAATAGGAGGAGGAGATCGACACAGTGATGCAAAACCAAACTGCTGGAAAATCTCCAAGAAAGGATGCTATTCCAGGGGAAATTTTGAAGTCAGGAAGGAAGAAAATGATAAAGGTTTTGTTTAATAGTATTTTAAAAGAAGGGGGAGCAGCAACATCCTGGGAAAAATGTGTTGGCTGTAATACCTAAAGGCAGTAAAGACCATCAAGTCCAGCTTCATAAAGGCCCATTTCAATTTTAGTCATGTCTACATAAGCTAGAAGAATGGCAAAGGAGTTGCCAAATTGACAGATATGGATTCACTGTAGTTTTGTGGAGGGGAGGCAAATATTTGACAATCATCTTAGAATCATAGGAGGTTACTAGGCTAATGGCCCTGGGGCCCTTCCAAGCCCAGCTAAGAGTTTATCCCCAAAAAGAAACCTCAGTCAGAACCTGTCGCCCCAGTCAATGAGGGACACACAGGTGGAACCCCTAGAACAAATTTGTGGTTTCCCATTCACTCATAAGTATGCGCTTGAAGAGGGTCAGTGAGCTGCTCTGTTTGACATGTATGGGAATTCTATTCCAGAGACTGGGCAGACTCTGGGAGACAAACCTCTCTCTCCAAACACAACTTATCAGACAGGAAGCCTATCTGATAATTATCATGATCCAGAGAAAAGCAGAACGCAATAAAATATTGCTGTTGGTGGGTCTTGATACAAGGGAAGCATTCAACAAATTAAGCTAGGATTATATGAATAGAGCAATGGAAGCATTTGCATTCCTTAATCCAATAAAATTAATTAGGAGGCTATGTAAGGGAACAGAGGCAAAAATCAAAGTGGGAGGGTTCCTGTCTGATGAGCTAAATATTAAAGAAACCAGGCAGGGATGTCCTTGTTCCCCTTTGTTTTGTTTTTGTTTTTTTTTTTGCATTATATTTAGAACAGTTAGCAAAATAAGGGACTCGGAAATTAAAGGACATAATTAATATAGTAATCGAGAAAAGTTGGATTTATTTATACACATTATTATTTTGTACCTGATGAAACCAGAAAAGGACATATCATTATTGTGGAACATTTTGATACAGTTCCAATTTTTTTTTTATATATAAAATTAATGAAGAAAAAACAAAGGCTATAGCTGTAAACTGTGTACCTACATATGAATTGGTTCAGCAGTAGTCATATTTATGGGGACATAATAAAATGAAGTATTTAGGAGTTTGGATTAAAAAGGATTTTGCTATGGCAGCTAAGAATGTGGGGAAAGAGACTAAAGATAAAAAAACGAGAAACTGGAAGCTTTTGCCTTTGGATATGGCTAGCAAGATACAAGCAGTAAAAATGTTTTTACTCTCTTTAGTTTTATACATAGGTCAAGCATATTTTTATCAACCAGAGAGGGTGTGGATAGTAATTTATAAAGAGTTGAATGATTTTATCTGGCAAGGGAAGAGGAAAGAGTCAAGTGGGATAAGTCAATCCTTCCAATAAAATAAGGTAGTTCAGCAATACCTGATCTGCAGAGATACTTTAGAGCTACACAGTTAAGGCTCTTATATACAATGCAAGCAGAAAGCTACAATTCAGACATGAAAGGGATGATAATGGATTGGGGGAAATTCAAGTAGTAAGGACAGAGTGGAATTCTGGATTCATTTCTTTAAGAATAACAGTCATACTGAAAATTATAATCATAAAGTGGGAGAAAGTCTACTAAGAACTAAGCCAACACAGGAATAGAAAAAGGAGATTCTGTCAATAGGGATGACTATGATTAGGGATACAGAGAATAGGCAAGAGAGGGCTAGAATTTACTGGAGGAAGCTGGTAAAGGAATCAAGGTATTACAAACAAATAATTAGAGAGGAAACGGTAACAGAATGGGAACAGGCCAAGAAGACATTAGTACGGCAGGCTAGAGACTACCTTCCCTATCAGGGATTGATATGAGAGGATAAGCAAAGGGATAGGGGAATTCTAAGTGAAAGGTCTGCACGGGTTGAGTTTTTAACTGAATCTCAAACACAAGCTTCTGTTAAAAGGATCATTAGTAGGGCATATAAAATACTGAACTACTATTACATGAATTAGAGGAGGTCTGAAAAGATTAGGAAGAGAGATTAGATAAGCAATTCACAAAGAAACAATGAGAGAGCATAGGTATGGCTCCCAAATATGAAACTAGGTCTATAAGATTTAGGATTTTTGCTTGGAAGTGTTTGCATAGGTACTTTTATACCCCAAGCAGACACCAAATGATTTTTCCTCGGGTAGATGGCAAATGTTGGAGGTGTGATGGGGAAGAAGCATTTACCCAGGAACAATGTTTTCTGAGTATAATGAGTTGGCTGCCTTTAAAAATTACCTAAATAGTACTCTGTCGAGAACAATGGTCAAGCAAATGAGTGTAACTAAGGACATTTTTTTTGATGTAGGGTACAGGTTCTGAATTGCCTAGTCATAGTAAGGCCTTGTTAAGTTTAATTCTGGAGGCAGCTACAAAAACAGTTACTAGAAAATGGAAATCAAAGTCTAAAACTACTGTGCTTAAAGTAGTGAATATTGTTACAGAGAGAAAAGAACAGGAATTGGGATGTCTAGAAAAGGGTAGAAGCAAATTACATAGAAAACATGGAAATTATGGGAACAATATATGCAGAAAAATGTTTTGGAGGAGGAATGAGACTTAAGACAAGAACTGAACAATTTCTATTATACTGGCTTGATTATATTGTATAGAAGAACATATGTGATGCATAATGTTTGTGAATGTGAACGTATTAGAGTTTCTTTACATTTATATAAATGTAAGTTTTCCTATGTCACAAGAGATAATTCAAT